>NC_053158.1:130956674-131256674 GCF_016835505.1 Polypterus senegalus | reverse complement strand
GAAACTTACGGACTTGGGTGCAACTGCTGATCCAAATGTGATGTGGGAAACCTTCCGCAATAAGACCCTGAAAATTGCTGAGAGTTACCAGAATGCCCAGAAGGAGGCGTCTCATCTCGCAGGACACCCTGGATATCATGAAAAAGGAACTGCAGTGCACGGCTTGATAGCAGCTCTGGTCTATAAAGGGAACTGAACAGGATAGCTGCAAGAGTTCTGAGGGCAGATAAGGAGGTGTTTGTTTGAGGCATCTGTGAGCCAGTGACACACCATCTATGGTCTAGTGACCCACATCCTGCTTACAGAGGAATCAAAGCATTATGCACATCTCTGAATCTGTTCCTTAGAAAGTCACAGTTAGGGCAGGTGATGGAATGGTCCTTACAGATGAAGCTGCAATTTTGATCCACTGGGTTGGCTACTTTGAGCAGCTGTTTACAGCTGATCCTCTGGCTAGGAGTTTGGACATCTCTGGGTTCACGGTTCTTCGCCCGGGAGGTGGTAAGGCTGTCCTCCTGACATTGCAAGTAGTCTTTACTTTCATTTGGGAGACTGGTGTCACCCCAACTAACTGGAAAATGTGACTTGTCATCCCAATCTGGAAAGGGAAGGGTAATTGCCTGGATTGCGACAACTACAGGGGGATAACACTTCTTTCGGTGCTGGGTAAGGTCCTTGCTAGGGTCATCCTCAATAGTACCTGTGATCACTTGCTCACCTACCATAGACCACAGCAGTATGATTTCATACCTAAGAAGTCTACCATTGACTGCCTCCTGGCACTGAGGGCTCTCGTGGAGCGCAAATGCGAATATCGGCAGAGTTTCTTTGCCGCCTTGGTTGATTTTCATGAAGCGTTTGACTCAATTGTGGTACATACTGAGACTTTGCAGGATCCCCCGAAAGAGGCTGGATATCATGTCCAGACTATACACTGGTACTGTGAGTGCTGTGAGTGCTGTGCAGAGTGGAGGCAGAACCTCTGCGTTTTTCCAGTTGATACTGGGGTTCGTCAGGGGTGTGTTGTTGCTCCTACTCTGTTCAATGCTTGCATGGACTGGGAGTTGGGCAGAGTCGTGGGGTCCAGTGGATGTTGGGCATCTGTTGGTGAAGAAAGATTCAATGATTTTGACTTTGCTGACAATGCTGTGATCTTCATGCAGTCAATGAAAGCTTTTATTGGGGCTCTTGAGAAACTGAAACAAGAGTCTGGGTGTATGGGCTTGTGAGTGCCCTGGATAAAAACCAAGATCCAGGCATTTAATGACATCATGGGCACAGCCATCAGCAGTGTGGCTGCCTGTGGAGAGAGTGTTTGTCTTGTCGAGAGGTTTACTTACCTTGGCAGCGACATTCATGTCTTTGTTGACACTTCCTATGAAGTTAATAGATGAAATGGGAGAGCATGGGGGGCCATGAGGTCGATATAAATGTTGTGTGGCCTTCCCGATATATCTGCAAAAAGAAAAAGGTCCACGTCTTCAGAGTTCTGGTGCTTCCTGTTTTGCTATATGGTCGCGAGACATGGACGCTATCCAGTGACTGGAGACGAAAACTGGACTCATTCGGTAATGTTGTCTCTGCGGAGAATCCTTGGGTACCACTGGTTAGACTTTGTGTCAAATGAGCGGGTTCGGAGTCCTGAATGAGGTGTATTTCCCTGCATTATGAGGGAGCATCACTACAGTGCTATGGCCATGTGGAACAATACCCTGAGAGTAATCTGGCTCACAAGATCCTCATTGTTGAGGGTCCGAGTGGCTGGACCAAGCTATGTGAATATGCACTGGCTGCGGAAGATAGATGGTCATTTACAAGAGGTTGGTCTTGACCACATTTCTGCCTGGGGGGTTGCCAACTAGGATCCCAAGCTGTTTCTCCGGGTGGTGGGTGCGGCAACACACTGTACAAGTGAATGCTCCCCAACATGACATGACCTGACCTGATGGGAAATGCTGCAATTTCCATCATTCCGAGAACACCATTCCCACAGTGAAGCAATGTGGTGGCAACATCATATCGTGGAGACATTTTTACATTGGCAAGGAAAGGAAAACAGGTCAAGATTGAAGGAAAGATGAATGGAACTAAGTACAGGTCAATTCCTGAGTAAAACCTGTTTCAGTCTGGCAGTGATTTGGGACTGGGCCTGCCACCTATCAGCAAGACAATGACCCTAAACATACTACTACACTGGAGTGATTTAAAAGTCAACATTTAAATGTCTTGGAATGGCCTAGTCAAAGCCCAGACCTCAAACCAAATGAGTACCTATGGCATAAGTTGAAGATTGCTGTATACCAATGCAACCCATCTAACTTGAAGGAGTTGGAGCAGTTTTACCTTGAGGAATAGACAGATGTGCTAACAGAGACATTTCCCAAGAGACATTCAGTGTAATTGCAGCAAAAGGTGGTTCTAAAAAGTATTGTCTTTGGAGGGTGAATACTTAAGCATACTGATGATTTTTTTCCCTAATTATTGTTTGCTACAATAACAAGTATTATGCACCTTTAAAGTGGTAGGCATGTTGTGTAAATCAAATGGTGCTAACACCCCAAAAATCCATTTAAATTCTAGGTTGTAATGTGATGAAACAGCACAAAAACCAAAAGGAATGTAAACTTTTGCAAGGCATTGTATAGCTGACCCTACAGAAATGTACTTTCTTCAACAACTTCAGTGTGTGCGCTTACAGTATTGAACATAGTTTGGTTTCTGACTCATAGCCATCCCATTCTTGATTCTGTTATCAGTTTTGCATCTTGTTCTGGTTACAGCAGATCTCTTGATTTTTGACCCACATTAATTCCACTTTTGACTTCACTATCAGTTATGCATTCTTTTGTAACTGTTAGGGCTGTTCACTGTTTAGCTACATCCATTGTATTGTGCATTGGTTTTCACAAAAGTTTTTCTGACTTTCATTATTGACCCATGCTACAGTTTCTGAAATAAATGCATATTTCACAATCCAGCTACCCTGCCTTGTGGATGGTGACTTTCCCTTGTACCAGCAGGCAATTCAGTGGGGTTGGGCTGGAACTAAAACAATGTGCAGAATGCAATCCAGCAGACTATCCTGGATAATATAACTGTCACAACATATGTATTTAGGTAGATTGTGACACATTCACAATCTAAATAATACAGATTTTGTGATGAGCACTGAATGTTGCCATCTTTTAAAAGAATGAAAAATAATACATTTATAGGGACTATCTATCCATCCATTTTGTTTGAAGTTATTGGGGATCTTGGCAGTATTTGGTGGAAAGAAAGAATGTCAAACCTTGACAGGCAAGATTTTCAAGCACCCATTCATTCCCTTACACACACACAAAGTCATACTAAATCATTCTAGAATTACCAAATAACCTAAAACAACAATTTTGAATGTGGCATGAAAAACCCAAGCAGAAAAAGGGAGAAAGATCAAATTCCATGCAGACCGTGGTCAAGTCTGTGATACAGACTAACATGCCACTGTACCTCTGGTCTGTAATATTAAATTCTAAGCAAAACAATACCCAAGCAAATAATGTACTCCACTGGGTGTTGTACAATAAGATGATTTTTATCTAGAATTGCTAAGAATTAAAAAAACAAGATGTACCTTTGAATCTCCATTTTGCTTTCCTACCATGTGGATATTTGAAAACAGTTCCACTACTGATTTACTCTCAAAAAAGAATATGAAAATTTACCTAAAAAAAGTTAAAATGCTACACTTTTGGGAACTGACTAGGAGTTGGACTGAATGGTTTAGCGGGTCAGTTATGAGTAGTGAGATATAGTTTATTATGCTTTATACAGGCAGTGGCCAGATTACTGAGATCATTATACTCTTTCTAAATAATCTTAAAATCAAACAAAAATATTATTGCTAGCAAAGGAAAATGTAAGAGAGACTCCAATAAATTACTTTCATTAGGTTGAGAATTCTGATGACTAACTCCTGACTGTTTGAAGTCTGTTAAGTGTTTAGTTTGTGGCCATTTTCTGTAGTTAGAATTACATATATCTGCATGCAACTCTGCGGTGCACCTAGGGGGTTTGACTTCACTCCATCAAATTTTTATAGCAAGCATGTAAGGGTATTAAGCTAGAGGTACAACAGCATGATCAAACAGAGTTTAGTGCTGGCAGCCAGATTTAAATCTCATATGGTCACTGTAGCACAGAATGTTACTAGCGCCTAGCTGTTTTCTATTCAGGACATATATAACACACAGAACCACAGAAAGGCAAACAGTTTAGTTAATACAGATCTCCGCCATCCTAAACTGTCACTTTCTCACTCCTTCCTTCTGACAGGTACAGAGGCCATTGGCACTCACACAAGTAAATTCAGGGACAGTTTCTAGCAACAGGACATAAGACTAGTGAATTGTCAGGCATAATAACAAATACTGTAAGTGTTCTCAATGTACACAACTGTATATATATAAATGAATGCATTTTGTGAGTGTGTGTGTCTTTTATTGGCATTGTGTCACCAACCTCACTCTGAAAATACATACAAGTAAGAAGGGATCAGAGGTATGCAGGTTAGGGTATTTCTATTAAATAGCATTTTGGCAGGCTTGCCCACTTCTGATATATCAACTATATACTTTCCTCTACAGATGTACATTTTACAGGGCTATATCATATTTCCAATCATTAACATTCTTTCAAAATCTGAATGAATTATGTTTTAAAGCACAACCCGAACACTTACAAAAAAACCCCATAAACTACAGCATGAAACTTTCATAATACTTGAATGTAAAATAAGCATGAAATTAAACAAGCAGTGATGTACAAAACACAGAGAAAGACAATAAGGTATAAGTTCAGATTCTAGATTCTACTTTGTGCGATAGATACACATATTTAAGATAAGGAAGACAGAAGAAGATTCACTCACCAGTCATGGCACTAGATAGTAGCAACATGTTGTAACAATATGTTGATCAGCACATGCAAGTACGACTTTCACTGCACCCTGTACAAGTGCCAGTAATGACCCTATAAGCCAATATCCACAAAAGCTGAAACACACCTGCTGCTAAACATCTGTTGGACATCTGGAATGACTAGTGTTACTGTGGATTATGAAGGACTCCTATGAGCTTTATAGAGTCTATGCCAGGCCATTTTTGAGGACTACTATCTAGTGGACCATTCCTGAGCAAGCCAGTAGGAAGACAGACTGTAGGAATGTTGCAGGACTAAAAAACAGTAAGTGTGATTACATGTTGGGAAATACAGCACTGTTACAGTATATAACCTAATAAAGGTATAAATCATTCAAACTTTGGTTATGCATTGTGCAAACCTGCTTTCTACTCCAAAGCTAGTTAGAATGCAGAAACATTTAGTATGCGCATATCACATTCAATAAAGAAGGCGGCGATCAGTCGTTCTCCCAAGCAAAGCCGTCACACAGTCTTGGAAGACCCCTAGTTAGTTTAGTTTTATGCAATTAATTGCTAGGCTGTTTTTTATGTTTTGTCCAAACACAGTCAACCTGTCTGCGTTTAAGTACTGGTAGTTTCATATAATGTGATTGCTGTTTTGTGGTAACAGGTAAAAAATAAATAAATAAATAAAGTCACAAAGACACAAAATGATTTATTTTTAGTATAGCGGTGAATATTACAAGAAGATCAGATTTGCACTAAATATCTGTAGTGGCTCATCCTCCATGTTGAGACTGGAGCACACCCTTATTGCTAACAGCAGGGGCATGGAGCAGACACATAAGTGACTTAATTAGCTTCACTACACAATATCAATTTGTTTACATCTGGAAGCTGTAATTGCTGTTAATTACATGATTAGAGTCATCAATGCACTGACTTTTATACAGGATCAAAGTGACACAGATGGAAGTGTAGAAAATGACTCTCACTTTTATCATCTGTGTCCAGTGTTAAGATATTAGATAAACACTGCAAAAACTCAAGAATGTTCAAGGATTTGTGAGCACTTTGCAAAGATGGTTTCCAGAACACCCTTTTCATTAAAGATAACAAGCTGTTAAGCCATTATTTTGGTACATTAATTTGGGGAAGGAATAACCTGTCTTCACTTGTACAGTACAAGACAGTGGTCATCATAAAGGCTATCTGGGAATTGAAAAATTTCAGACAAGTGTGTAAAAGAATGTAGGGAAACTACAATGCCATACAATCAAAATGAAAAGGAACTATTGATGGCTTCTAATGCTCCAAAAATGAGTGCATATAGATTAAAGAAATATAAGTGCACATTGCCTGTAACTCTAGAAATCCGATTAATCTGATATGAAAAAGAATTGATTGACAGTATTCTTTTTGGGTAGAGAAACAGAATTCTTTCCTAACTGATGGAAGGAAAGAAAAAAAAACACTGGGAATGATATGAAGTGAAGAAGAAAATATATGTCAGTGGTCCAAACTGCAGCAAGATCCAGTGAGATAATAAGGTATTTTTCAGTGTAGTCCAATCTTCTTTTTAATAAACAAGAATCAAATCAAAATAAAAATATTTATATGCTCAGCACATGACACACCCTTCATAAAGCTGGAGCATAAACCTGTGCAGGCCAATATTTTATTATGAAGAACTAAATGGAAGAATCACATATTTTTGAAAAATGTATATTCTGTTACTCTCCCTACACAACTATGAAACATGAAATAGATGAATCACGTAAATGAAATGGATTAATCACATTGTCTTGAAAAGTGTTTATTCTCCTTCCCAAACTGTACTGCACTTGAGAAACAAATATATTTGTAAAATTATCACTGTCAATAAAAATCTTCTGTTGCAATTTTGCTTAAAAACAACAGGCTAATAGCATTTATAGTTGTAATAAACCTAGTTCCATCTGGACTGATTTTTTAAATTATCATGTCCAAAGACTTAAGGGGCAACACTGCTATCTTGTAGATATGATGCCAAAGATTGAATACCATGCATAGTCGATGTCTGTGTGAAATTCAGACATTCTCTCTGTATCTGCAAGGATTGTTCTTCAGGCACTTTCCCTTCCAAATGTGCTGGTTAGGTTGACTGACAATTCAAAACTTCCCTCTGTGAGTTTCAATGTGTGTTTGTATGAATGAGTGTACCCAATAGTGCACTGCCATCCTCTGCAGGCCTCTCTCCTGCTTTCAACAAGTGCTGAAGTACTCCTGCCTCCTATAAATATGTACTGGATTAGGTTGCCTTGAGAATGGTATCTCGTGTACAGTATTTCCACAGACTTGCATCTTAACATGCAAACGCACACAGAGTAACACAGTATAACATCATCTTGAAAATTGTTAAATCATGTTCAAGATTGCCCAAAATGTGTAAATGTTTTGAAAACTTTGTTTTGAAAAGTTATATCTTTGTGTGTGTGTATATGTATGTATATATATATATATATATATGGTGCAGTATATGCAGTTACCTCTTCAGTATAAATTCTTTTGGATTAAGTGATTCATTTATAGGTTGTCATATCCACAGATACACATCCTGACATACAGATATAACAGACACATACACACACTCCAAAATTGGTCAAAGCGTGTCCAGGGGTGCCTATAATGTGTATATTCACTGAATTGTTGGTATTGAAAATCTTGAACCAGTCACTGTATTTTTTCTTTATATATGTACTTGGGGGCTTCGCTCTCCCACCCCTAGGTTTGGTTTACCAGATATACAATTTAAAGAGATTGTTTTTTTCATGGGAATTGTTACATATGCATTATTTTCACTTTTACTTTAAAACTTTTGTAAAAACAATACTGTACTTGTCTTTTATTTCCAGCCCCGGGTGTGGTTAAATCTCTTTCTCGCAGGACGTATAACTCTGCTCGCATTGTGAAGGGGGTGCAGCTGAACACACGCTAAGGAGAAGTGGTTGGATCATCTGCTGGCTTGTTGCTGCTGCTGGCGAGCTCTGTTTTCTGCTTGTCGTGCTGTGCGCTGATCATTTAAAAGCCTGTACAGCACCTGTCCTTTTGCCACTTTTGCCTGCACCATTGGAAAAGTTACCGATGAGCCCAGCAGTGAGGCACTACAATGGAGCAAGGGGATGGTGCAAAAGTGCTTTTATTTAAAAACAGCAAACAAAAATAAAGTTTCCAAATAAATAGTGCAGTGAATTAAAAATCCTCAAATAAATAATCCAATAAAATGAGTGAAAGGTGGAGGTAAAAAACCCATAGAAAAATCCTTTAAAACGACGAGGTTAAAACATTGCTGGAAGCAGTCCCTCAATAAACAAAGCCCGGTGTCTTCTTTTACCTGGCGACTCCCCTGCTTCTCCCATCTGGGCCCAGCAAAAGGAGAATCACCATAACTGCAGCTGACCTTCTTCTCCTACACAACTGATCTGGTGGCCTTCCGATCCCTGGGTCCAGTTCAGCTCACCTAGACCGAGACTTGGGCTCCTCAGAGACCAGGACACTCACACTGGGGCTTCTCTTCCCAATCTCCCACTGCCTACCTTTGCTGCGGCGAGTCAACCTTCTCAGCAGGAGCGACCACTACAGTCGGCCCTCAGGTGCTGGCCAAACACCTCACTCGGATTGCCTCTCCCAGCTGCTCGTATACAGAGAGAGCCTGGGCTTGCTCGATCTCCTTCTTTCTCTCTACTGGCTTTCTCCCTCCTGCTTCCTGTCTTCTTCTCTGCAACCTCCATCTTTCTTTTTCTTCTTTCTCCTTAGCTGCCTCGTGCTTCTATTTATGAAGAGGACATGGCAGCTGTGGCAAATCAGCAGCTCCGAGAACAATCACGGATATGGACAATTTCTCACCTGTGAACTTAGGTGAGAAACGCCCACATCACGAATCATCCCGGGAACCGCTTCAGCCACACAACCACCACGCCCCCTCGCTAAGCCGCAAGTATAGTGATTATTTATTTAAAACTGGCCTTCCTGATGGCAGCTGTGGACCCGCAACACCACAGGGGCTTAATGCAAGCTAAAGAGAAGAGGGCGGGTTAATCTTCTGGCTTGCTGCTGCTGGCGAGCTGCGTGTTTTGCTTGTTGCTTGTCGTTGTTTTAAGAGCTGGGATAACATGAAGTATGTCTACCAAAAGCTTTCTAACAACTGCTTGGTTAGATGTCCATGAACTTGCTTTAAATGTTGTCTCACTGCCTTGTGTTGAGTGATGTTAAAGTGTCTCTCTCGGGACGTCAAATTGTCTTCCGAGAAGATCACGTCACGTCTCCCTAGTCTCCCTTCCAAGATTTTTTTTTTATAATAGAAAGATATGTTGGAAAATAACTTTAAAAACAATTAACTGACTATACAGAGGAGCCAATTAAAAGTATGAATTGTCAAACATCACATTATTAGCATTTAGAGAAAAAAATAAAAAAAGAGAGTCATAGTGAAGCATATGAAAAAAAAATAAAATATGAGGTGTCAGATACAGTAGGTCTTGAACATTGTAATTGAGGGGGCTTATCAAGTACAGGTACGGGTAAGATTCACAAAGTAGTGCTGTAAAGATGGGCTTAAGGATTCACGGAAGTCCACTGTTTGCAGAGCTCATGTATTTTAAAGGTTTAAATAGTGCAACCAGCAATGATAATGTTCTAGTTGGCAAACGGGGTTTGAAGATTTAAATTTAATAAAAAAATAGTATAAAAATTGAAAAAAATGCCTATTCCATTTTAAATTTGAGCGTGGTACAGGGGAGTTGAGGCTGTTGCTACATGGTTTAAAATATTTTTTTTTATATTTCAGAGCCCCGAAACATGCAAACAAGGTTCACTGATGACACTGAATTTACTGGTGTGGCGGAAGTGCTGAGGTCCAGGGCTCCAAAGGCATCGGGGTGCCCCCTGGCGGTGACCGCGGCCCATACAGGGTTGGGCATCCAAGCCCTCTACCCGTGGCCCCCAACGAAACCAGGGTGGTGGCCCCCACGTGATCCAGGGCGGGCGTAGACCCTCTTCGGGTCCTTCAGGGCGTCCCGGCAGGGTCGTCACCCCTGGAATACCTGACAATATATATATCTACTCTATATACAGTAATCCCTTGCTATATCGCGCTTCGACTTTCGCGGCTTCACTCTATCGCAGATTTTAAATGTAAGCACATCTAAATATATATCACGGATTTTTCGCTGGTTCGCGGCTTTCTGCGGACAATGGGTCTTTTAATTTATGGTACATGCTTCCTCAGTTTGTTTGCCCAGTTGATTTCATACAAGGGACGCTATTGGCGGATGGCTTAGAGGCTACCCAATCAGAGCATGTATTACATATTAACTAAAACTCCTCAATGATATAAGATATGCTTCCCGCGCGGTGCTTGATTGTTTGCTTCTCTCTATCTTTCTCTGCCTGACGGAGGGGGTGTGAGCAGAGGCGCTGTTTGCACAGAGTCTGCTTGCCTACAGGATACGGACGCTCCTCCACAATATGCCGCCTTATCGCGGTGCTTCTGCATACTTAAAAGCACGTATTGATTTTTTGATTGTTTGCTTTTCTTAGCTTAGCTCTCTGACATTCTCTGCTCCTGACGGCGCTCCTTTGAAGAGAAGATATGTTTGCATTCTTTTAATTGTGAGAAAGAACTGTCATCTCTGTCTTGTCATGGAGCACAGTTTAAACTTTAATAATGTTAACAGTGTGGGAGAGGTTATAAGGGATTAAAATATATAAAAATAACCATACAAACATATGGTTTCTACTTCGCGGATTTTCACCTATCGCTGGGGTCGCGCTTGTTCTGGAACGCAACCCATGCGATCAAGGAGGGATTACTGTATATAAAATCCTAAACCTAAAAGTTCAACGATTTTGCGTTACGATTTTATGTTACTTTTTTTTCACGCTTTAAATCAGGCTTATTTTATTTTAAACCTACATATATATGGTTTGGTGTTATTCTTTTCAGAGTTTATTGAACTTTAATGTGATGTTGTTAGATTTTCAGATTCTCATTACGTTTTTTAAATTATAAACTAAAATATCAAGAACTCATGTCCTGCTGTTGTGCCAAGAGACTTAATCACACCCGGGGCTGGAAATAAAAGATAAAGAGTAGATGACAAAGTCAACTGCTGTACAGGCTTTTAAATGTATGAATTGCCGTGCAAGTTGCAGATCACGTGGCATGGCAGCAAGCCAGCAGCTGATCGAGCAAAGAGGGGAAAAAAAAAAAAACTGTATGTGCTTCCCATTGTATAACAATTTAAGAGGGGGTGTAGGAGGAGTGACCAGGTCTCCTTGAGGTGCATTCAGCTCCCCCTTTACAATGCAAGCGGCACAGACGCGAAGTGGCTGGCGCATATATATATACGCACACACATACACACACACACACACACACACACACATATGAGTAGGAGTCAACTAAAGGGCTTGAATAATGGCAATTCCATGGCTGGCCAGGAGGCAGCAGGGTGCACTGTCTTTCTTGATTCCTTGTAGACCATTCTCGGGAAATCCTGCGGGGCTCTGGCACCTCTGATGACATCACTTCCAGTCCCTCGCCTCACTTCTGGTTCCGACACCCCAATGACATCACTTCCTACAATGGCCTTTAAAGCTGCCGTCTTGATTCAATACCGCAGCTCTGTTTTGGACTCACTATCTCTCACAGTTCACAATCTCTAAATACCTTTTTGCAGCCAATGCACATTATACAGGTGGCTGCCTCAAACCATTATGATGTCTATTTGTCATTCTTGTGACAATAAATATATATTTTATATATATATATATATATATATATATATATATATATATATATATATACAGATGGAGCCACGCCAAATAGCGCGCGTGTGAATGGCGTGCGAATGGCGACGGCTGCCCTATGCACGCCGTGATCCCCCTCCCTCTACTGATAGAAGGCGTGTCAAGATTTCACAGTAAACACGCCCATTCATGCCCTATTTATTCATTTACCTGGTTCCACCACTAGATGGCGCTTTGTTCTCAAGAACACGTTAACACACGCCAGCAATTTAGCTGCACTGAGTTGCAATCACGTGATTTTAACATTATATTTTATTATTATAATTATAATATTATATTATATTATTATATAGGAGCTTCCTGTCTGCCTATCATATAGTGCCTTTCCTTCCTACCTACCTATCTATATATCTATCCCCTTAGCTGTTTTTATATATCTATTATACAGTGCCTTCCCTGTTTATTTATATATCTAGTGCCTTCTCTGTCTGTCTGATTGCATATAGCGCTGAACTTACTGCTCTGTACTATTCTGTCCTCTGCATGTCCTGGAGTACAAAAGAAACAGCACCATACAGCAACATGTGCGAACTGGCAAGATCGGGGAAAAACACGTGGTCACTGATTACAAACCGCAAGATGAATGAAAGCGATAATATATGTAAAACATCATCGCACTAATGCAATATTATTTGAAAGCGAATAGCGTCAGATCGGGTTTGAATATGCGCCTACATATTGCATGTACTGTGCGTTGAAAGTGCTGCACTGAATAAGCTGACTCCTTCTGTAACAGCGTGTATTCAAACCCGATCTGACGCTAATATTGCATGTACTTAACTATTTTAGAATAAAAACATACATTTTATTTCAGTCAGTCTGTAAGAGCCAGTGTAAATGCATGATAATTGTAAGGTTAGCTTTTTAAATTCAGTTCCATTCTCTCAGTCGCGTTCACGAACCCCCCTCTGACAATGCTGTTTTCACATAAAGACGCGCTATAACTCAAATGTGATTTATTTGGAGACGCGCTATAGCTCGAATGTGATTTATTTGGAGACGCTATACTCGAATGTGATTTATTTGGAGACGCTATACTCGAATGTTATTTAAACAGGGAAGAAAGTACAATGTCAGGTGCTCATTCAGTGTAATAGGAACCATAGCACAGAGAGATGTGTACACTGCAACAAGTACACATGTCGTGAATGTAGGAAGGGTGTGTGGGAATTGTTAATATTTGAATGTGATGATTTTATACAGCACGGATCGGAAATCAGCAATTCTTAGCATTGCACCACGCAAGCTGTCGTATCAACCGCCTACTGTAACTTGCTTTATTTTTCTTCACTTATAGTCTAGAATAAAAGTGCACTTGTTTTTTATTCTTGTACACCAACATATGTTCCTGTGTTTGAGCGACATGGGCATGCTCAAAAAAATAGACGTGTAATGCCACGAAAACTGCATGCAGGCACTTCAGTTCGCAAGCATTGGTACGAGAATGCAGTCACAAGTACACTGCAGAGCTACAGCGCATCTTTATGTGAAAACAGCATTCTCAGATGGGGGGTAGGGAAGGATCCTGAACACGACTGAGAGAATGAAAAGTGAATAAAAAAAAAAACTAACCTTTACAAGTATCATAAATTACACTGTTACACACTGAAATCAAATGCATGTTTTTATTCTAAAATAGTAAGAATAAGAGCAGTTTACTTCTCAAAACAAAGTGGTGCAGGATCGAACTCACGGTCTTCTGACTCGCAGTCGGGAGCTGATTCAATTGCGCTTACGGAGGCAGTCGCGATAAACAAGTGTCAATGTCGCATGTTAAGGCGGTTTTTTCTGCAGTTATATTTTTTTGAATAAAAGCATACTTGTTCTGTTATATTTGTTCCTTTTGTGAAAGTGTTTGATATTTGGACTTCAGGCTTCATACATTATATAGTTTATGCTTACATTTTGTCATTTACTACTACAATATGAAAACGTTTCTGTTTTAAAATGTGTTTACACGGATTACTGTAGAAACGGAACACACGTGAAAAGCGTGTATTCCAAATAATGATCTATTATTTCCTCTCTAAAACTCCACTTCACTCCCAGATAATCCAACAAGGCATGAGCTGGGAGAAGTTTGTGCACGTTCTAAGTCGTTCGGGGGATGGAATAGCCGGCTACTTGCAGCTTTTCTTTTATCAGCACATTTAGATTAACAAAAGACACTGGCGGAGAGGTGAGAACGGTTTTAAGAAGCGATTGACTAGTTTTGGAAGAATACATTTTATTTCTAAAGTCGTGTGCGTGTTTTAATTGTTGGGGATTGTTTGGGTATTTAAAAAACATTTACTTGAACCAACTACTTACAGTAAATGGGCAAAAATGGGAGACGCTTTTGTTTTAAATAGTCAAAGAGTTGGGCTAACAATAATAATTATTATTAATATTATTACTGGTCATAGAAACAAATGAAAACAATAGTTAAACACTTGATCATATGTATCTGTGCTAGTTTGTGTTTGTGATTATGTGACCCATAATAATTTTTTCTCAGTATAAATAATTTTTTGGGTTTTAAGAACTCCATCAAAAGAGCAAACACAAACTTAGGTGAGAAACCTCAGTGGAGAATCCTGACTATGACGTGGCGCTAATTGCTCTGTGTGTGTTTTTTGGCGGGGAGGGTTCTTTAGACCTGTCTGCAAATGTGTTTGTGTTAAAGCCAACGGAGAAATGCAGGAGCGCACACACACACACACCTCTCATCCACAAATGCTTTAACTGTTGTCTTGTAAATCGTTGATTAAACCTATGAACACAGCTGTTCAGCAGTCCTAAACACAAGCGCATGGTCTATTTTTGTCCTTAATTAAAAGACATCAATACGTTAATAATTAACACAAAGATAACATTGTTTATTTTGCTGAATAAGGTAATAAGCTATATTTAAAATAAAACAAACCAGGAAGTAAGTGTTTTATACATTAAAGTACTCTGTATAACCAAGTGCCCTAACAAACAGCAACAGTGTACAGTACAGACAAAGAGTGTGTGTGCTGGTGGGGATTGGAAGGTGAATTAGGATACCTCATTTACAAGACAAAAGACGGTCTGAGGTGTGAATGCGCAGCTCGCTTTGCTCTTCGTGTGTGTGTGTTTTTTAGGTTACTAGGGGTGCATTCTTAAATTCAGTCTGTCTAAATCTTTATAAACGCCAAGTTGGAAAATCATGTTTGAGAAAATGACAACAACAATTAAAATCTTGATCATTTGCGTCCGTGCTATTTCGTGCTTAAGTGACCCAAAATATTTTTCTTAGTTTTCTTAGAACTTCATTAAAAGACAAACTTAGGAGGAGTGGAATGTGAGAAATCTCAACGGAGAATGTACTGACTTCTCCTTATTACTGACTGTTAGATGGTGCTAAAATGTTTTTTTTCGTCCTGCTGGGCGCAAATGTGTTTGTGTTAAAGCCAGCTCAGACAAACCTGACGAATGCCGGAGCGCGCACACACACACACACACCGGTGGCACTTTGGCAGTTAGTGCTTCAACGTTAAACGAAGCCCCGTAAACTTGATCCTGAACAGCAGACTGACTTTAACAATAATAGTTGATTGTTTTATATTTATGTTTTTGTATATACTGTATTTTTAAATGTTCAAATGAACGTTTCAGAGTATATAATTTGTTGTGTCATCTGTTTACAGTGTTGGCTGATTTTGTGATTGAGACCCATGGGTTACATTGAACTGGAGTGGGACAAACGGCAAAGCCAAATTGTCCAAGAATTTAAAAGAGAATGTGCACGAGACTGTCATGCAGAGATTTCCGGATCTGACAGCGCACCACTGGTTCCGAGTCGGCTATTCCATCCCCCCAACGACTTAAAACGTGCACAAACTTCTCCCAGCTCATGCCTTGATTGATTATCTGGGAGTGAAGTGGAGTTTTAGAGTGGAAAGAATAGATCATTATTTGGAATACACGCATTTCACGTGTGTTCCGTTTCTACAGTAATCCGTGTAAACACAACTTAACTGGGTCGGGAACACTTAATATAAAGCATTTAATGTGCTACATTAATTAATGACGGGGTTTGAGAAAATCTAGTAAATTAAACATTCATTTTAAGATTTAGTTTAGTTTGCGACATTCTACTGACAAAATAAACTATTAGAATAAAGTGGAAAATGTCGACTTTAATCTCGACATAATTGGCGACAATAAAGTGGAAATGTCGAGAATAAAGTCAACATGTCGACTTTAATCTCGACATTTAGATTTTTTTCTTCACTGTGTCCGTATTTTTTTCACCGTGGCCCTAATACGCTTCCGTAATGTACACTGGCTCTTACAGACTGACTGAAATCAAATTTATGTTTTATTCTAAAATAGTTAAGTACATGCAATATTAGCGTCAGATCGGGTTTGAATACACGCTGTTACAGAAGGAGTCAGCTTATTCAGTGCAGCACTTTCAACGCACAGTACATGCAATATTATTTGAAAACGAACAGCGTCAGATCGGGCATATTCAAACCCGATCTGACGCTATTCGTTTCAAATAATATTGCATTAGTGCGATGATGTTTTACATATATTGTCTCTTTCATTCATCTTGCGGTTTGTAATCAGTGACGCGTGTTTTTCCCGAACTTGCCAGTTCGCACATGTTGCTGTATGGTGCTGTTTCTTTTATACTCCAGGACATGCAGGGGACAGAATAGTACAGAGCAGTGAGTTTAGCGCTATATGCAATCAGGCAGAAAGACAGACAGGCAGAGAAGGCACTAGATATATAAATAAACAGGGAAGGCACTGTATAATAGATATATAAAAAACAGCTAAGGGGATAGATATATAGATAGGTAGGAAGGAAAGGCACTATATGATAGGCAGACAGGGAAGCTCCTATATAATAATGCAATATTGTTTGAAAACGAATATGTAAATGCATGATAATTGTAAAGGTTAGCTTTTTTTAAATTCAGTTCCATTCTCTCAGTCGCGTTCACGACCCACCCCCAAATCTGACAATGCTGTTTTCACATAAAAGCGCTATAACTCAAATGTGATTTATTTGGAGACGCTATAGCTCGAATGTGATTTATTTGGAGACGCGCTATACTCGAATGTTATTTATATAGGGAAGAAAGTACAATGTCAGGTGCTAATGTAATAGGAACCATAGCACAGAGAGATGTGTACACTGCAACAAGTACACATGTGTGAATGTAGGAAGGGTGTGTGGAATTGTTAATATTTGAATGTGATGATTTTATATAGCACGGATCGGAAATCAGCAGTTCTTAGCATTGCACCACGCAAGCTGTCGTATCAACCGCCTACTGTAACTTGCTTTATTTTTCTTCACTTATAGTCTAGAATAAAAATATTTTACTAACTAGTTTTATTAATTCATTATTTAATAATAAATAGCATAATCATCATGGGTTGTGTATTGAGTGATTTAACTAATCTGTTTTATTAATCGGTTTGTTGTTGTTTTTTTTACCACGTCATCTATTTATGAAACTATGTTGACAATACAAGAACTGCCTATACAGTATATTAAAGATACGGTATAGGGCTTCCTGGACACTGCAGTTAACTGAAGCATTCAATGCTCCATCTGGCGGGATTATACAGCATTGCAACCATCTTTTTAGAAAGCGCATGGGGCGTTTATGGGGCGGGCATCGTTAACTGCGTCATCGCGGGGGATCACATTCCGTGAACGGATCGTGCATGGTCCTGTCATGGTCCTGTCATGGTCCTGTCATGCTCCAGGCGGCTGTTTGACGTGGCTCCCACTGTATATATACCCACAAATCAAAGGCCCTCACATTTACTCATCACTAATTCTCCAACTTCCCGTGTAGGTAGAAGGCTGAAATTTGGCAGGCTTATTCCTTACAGCTTACTTACAAAAGTTAAGCAGGTTACATTTCGAAATTCTACACGTAACGGTCATAACGGTCGACAACATCCGCCATGTTGAACTTTCTTATTTATGGCCCCATCTTCACGAAATTTGGTAGGCGGCTTCCCTGTGCTAACCGAAACCGATATACGTACTTATTTCGATGGTATGCTGCCACTGTCGGCCGCCATATTGAACTTTCCAATGTCACTAATTCTCCAACTTCCTGTGTAGGTAGAAGGCTGAAATTTGGCAGGCTCATTCCTTACAGCTTACTTACAAAAGTTAAGCAGGTTTCATTTCGAAATTCTATGTGTAACGGTCATAACGGTCAACAATGTCCGCCATGCTGAACTTTCTTATTTATGGCCCGATCTTCACGAAATTTGGTAGGTGGCTTCCCTGCGCTAACCGAAACCAATGTATGTACTTATTTTGGTGGTATGACGCCACTGTCAGCCGCCATATTGAACTTTCCAACGTCACTAATTCTCAAACCTCCCGTGTAGGTAGAAGGCTGAAATTTGGCAGGCTCATTCCTTACCGCTTACTTACAAAAGTTAAGCAGGTTTCATTTCGAAATTCTACGCGTAACGGTAATAATGGTCGACAACGTCCGCCATGTTGAACTTTCTTATTTATGGCCCCATCTTCACGAAATTTGGTAGGCGGCTTCCCTGCACTAACTGAAACCAATGTACGTACTTATTTTGGTGGTATGATGCCACTGTCGGACGCCATATTGAACTTTTCAGCAGTCTTTGTTATTTATGGGCCCATCTTCAAGAAATTTGGTGCGCGGGTTCCCAACGTTAACTGAATCCTATTTACGTACATATAAACGTCCATAGCATGCAGCTCGGTCACCATGTGAGGCGCCGTTGGGTCCCCCATCCCAATGCCTCCCACGTTGTTGGCTGCCTGCCTATATAAGGCCGTCCGTCGCTCCAGTCTCTACATTCCCTTCCTTGCTACGCCGGATTCACGTCTCCCTGCTGGTAACTACAGCCTTTTAATTTAATCCACGGCTTCTCCGCTGTTTTATTGTTCATTTATTACAATTATAGTTATTGTGTAGGTATTTTAGATTTACTGTACATTGTTCAGGTGCCCATTTTCTTTATCATTCCAACCGTAACCCCCATTAACATGTCTATCGAGATGATCACCATCGATTAAAGAACTGTCACTTACCGAGTTGTTTCCATGCCCAGAGATGGCACCTACCTTTTCCATTCTCTTTGTTACATATTGCATGGCCATATCAGGCTCACTCCTGATATCCGGAGCAACATTGTGTCTTATGTATTGAATGACTGGCACAGGTTCAAGGTGTGGACTGATGATGGTACAGGAGATAATTATACTACACAGGAGCACTATAAGAGTGAAATGCTTAAGCCCTTCACCTATGGATCTGCATGTGAGTTGATGGCTGCTGCTGAATTGTTCGTTTGTCGCTTTCAAGTGTACCGAAATGGTCAAATATTTTACACCTTTCGACAACCGCCAATGCCTCTTAAACATCTTAGATTCACAGGTGACGATTTCAGTAGTGGACACTTTGATGTTTATGAATGTTTAAACTCTCAAAAGCTGGATGTGATTTTATCGATGAAACCGATTGTGTGCTTACAACGCTTGACAGATGCCTAATGTCTCTTCAACACAAGTCCTACAAATACTGTTGTAATTGAAACAAACTATGAAAATCAAACCGATTATGACAGCGGCAATCCAAGCTGTGAGATTTGAAACAAGATTACTTTTCACAAGGCCTACTGTACGTTGCATGCTCAAGAGTAAGCTCAGCACACAGCTTGGTTATATTACAACCGGAGGGCCGAACTCACAATGTGGTATACAAAGAGATCCTTAACAAATAATTATTGGTATATTTTCCCTCAGTTTAAAAAGGTTTAATTTTCTTCTTAATAAACATTTTAAGGCAGTACTTTGCCGCTGCAAAGCGCGGGTATTTTGCTAGTATATATATAGAATAAAAGTAGTTTAAACAAAGAATAAAAGTATTTTAGTGGAAAATGTGAAAAAGAGGCATTGCAAGTTCAGAGATTAAGGGACAGCCTGTTTCATTGATTACAATAGCTGTTTTATGATGTTAACAAATCATAACCACCCAGATTTTTTAGGAATCGTATCACTAACAGGAATTTTAATAAGTGCTGCTCTGGGGTGTGCAACTTGTGGTGGGGACTGGGGGAAGAAGGCTCTGCATTGATCTGGTTGTAACTGATTGCACAAGAATGCTTTGATATAACCTGAACTCCTGCTGAGTTTGAAGCTACTTCTATGATACTGTGATATCAGAAACATGGCTTTAGTTGTGCAGGTAGAATTTATCAGCTTCCAGAAGCATCTCTTCTCCTTCAAGCAAGACAGCCTAAGGGAATACAAGTGGCCAAGTTGAAAGAGATGAAATGGAGGCTGAGTCATGCCTGGGGGGGTGCTGATGCACTACACCTCCACTGAGGCAAGAAGCATGTGAAGGACCATAGAATGGACATAAATTAAGGGCTAAGAGAAAGGCTCAGTTCCTCTGTTGCTCTGTCCATGCAGAAGGCCATACGATGCTGCAATTCCATCCATGGGTCTTGTCAGGCTATGTCAGACCAGAGACCAATCAACATACTAAGACAGATAGCCACCTGATATCCGAAGTAAAATGAACTGCTTATTATTCAGGTTGTACTGATATTATTTTGCAATCACTAATTTTTACTTTGCTTACATTTTGGGCACAAGTGGAAGCTTTAAATGAATCTATGAATAAAAGTGCAACATTTCTCTCCTGTGTGTTCTGGTAGGACAAAAGCATTATAAATGGCAGGAAATATTGAAAAATATTAAAAAGAAGTGATAGTAATATTCAAGAAATGACTTTCAAACTGTAAACAGAGGTCAAACAAGATTTTCAAATAAAAATTGATCCAATCTTCAACTCATCAATAACAAAGTCAACATTATTCTTCTCATGTAAATGATGGATAAATTGAGCAACATTGCCCCTGTGTTGTTATTTTGCTGCACAGAATTTGGTGGCAAAGTGGCAAAAGGATGAAAATCCACAAGTCTAAGTATGTGAGATCAGGGCAGCTCATGACCGGCCACCCTCCCAGTCCTTACTGAATTCAGATTAAGAGTTCCCTGGTATGAGGAGGGTTACTATCATGGATGTGCAGTATGGGAAAGAGAGTTTGCACCTACACAAAATGTTAGGAAGTTCATTATTTTTAGTTGTGTGCTTCCTCCTCCATTGCATGTTTAACAAAATGACAATTCATTTTGAAATCTCAGTGATGTTTAACCATTAATTCTGGCTTCTGGACATTACCATGTGGGTTGATAGAGTACATGGTTGAATCAAAGAAGATATTTACTACCATACTACGATCGTATTATCAATGTTGTGAATAAAGACAAGCCTTACAAAAATAATAAGCACCAAAGCCCTGTGACTTTAAAAGTAAATTAAGTGAGTACAGTAGATGGATGGATGGATGATACATAAAGAAAGTCTGCTTTGAGTCCAACCTGGCAACATGCGCCACCAGCTTTTGAAGTTTTGACAGAACTGTCAGCCTTATGTGATTATAGATCATCACTCCTGTGATCTGCCACTGAACATGTATAAGAAGGCCTACAGCTCAGAAGTGCAGATCATGGAGATCAGGCAAAGAAAGCAAATCATTAACTACCTGAAACAAAGCCTTCCCGAACAATGCAATGGTTTAAAAAAAAAAAAAAACCTTCAAAGGCCTTATTTTTCTGTAATTGGGATGCCACATCACATTCCATTTCAGACAATAATTACAGCAAATTTCACACCCTTAAATTTTCCTCCTTCACAGACAATTGCAGCAATTTGTGTATTGAGGGCACAATAAAGACTCATTAATAATGGTCATAACAAATTGAAACAGAAAAAGTAAGAAACAAAAATGTAATAAAGAAGCAGGGATTAGATCAATTAGACAATATGTGCCTCTCATTTTATAAATCAAAGTTGACACACTTTTGGAAAATGGAAATGCTTGCTGACGCAGAATATGAAATCATTAAGTTTGAGGAAAGAAATAAAGCTAGGTTCTATTTAACTTCTCTTTACAGTTTACTTTGAAAGAGGCAATATGGAATTAAACTATGTAGTATTTAGAAAAGGTTTCCATTCATCCACATTTTACTCACTTATATAGTTCTTACTAGCAAAATACCCACGCTTCGCAGCAGAGAAGTAGTGTGTTAAAGAAGTAATGAAAAAGAAAAGGAAACATTTTAATAATAACGTAACATGATTGACAATGTAATTGTTTTGTCATTGTCATGAGTGTTGCTGGCATATATACAGTATATATATATACATATACATACATATATGCATATATATATATACATATATACAAATATATACATATATACAGATATATATATACACATATAAATAATACATATATATACATATACATATCTACATATATACTGTATATACACATATATATATACAAATCTACATATATATCTACATATATATATTAGGGGTGGGACTCGATTAAAAAATTAATCTAATTAATTAGAGGCTGTGTAATAATTAATCTTGATTAATCGTATGTAATCACACATGAAAATTTGCCCCAAATCGCAAATGTTTTTTTTATTTAAAAGGGTTTTAGTGGGCGACAGAATCAAGTAATAGACATGTACATGAATATTGTAAACTGAAGCTGTTTTAATTTCTGAAAAAAAAAAAGCTTTTAAACTGCATTTCAATTCAAAACAGAAACAAAAATATCATCCCTGGCTAAAATTGGGCAGACTTAAAAATAAAGTGGTATTTTAAGTACTTTAGGTACAAATTTTCAGAATGGTATTGTCTTTAAATAATAACCAAAATTCCAACATAAATTGCAGTTTTTCTTCTTATAAAAAATAAGGCAGAAACATAAAAGGTAATTTGACCAGCTTCACCTTTAAACTCTGAGTAACCTTAGCCAAAATTATTTTGTACATTAGGCTAAAACAGTGTGATCATTGAACATTTTGTAATTAGATGTAATTAGAATTACTAACGGTCACGGAAGTCCAATGATCCCCAGTAAGAGCCACAAAGTCCGCTTTCTGTAATGCATCTAATTTTGCTTGCTTTTCACTGTGCACAAAACCATGCTTTTATCAAGGCTTCCGTCGGTTAGTCTTTTGAAATGAAATTTTCCTCCGATCAGTCGTAGGAACGCGCTTTATTCCGACTCTAACATTTTTGTAGCTTTGATTTGTGCACCAATGTAATTGATGTACCAGGAAATCATGCATTGACAAAAGTTCCCCTTTGCTTGGAATTGAAAGTGTGATTAAATGCGTTATTTTTTTAATACGTTATGAAGTACATGCATCGAAGCTTCTCAGCTGTGCTTGTGCTAAGAAAAGGAAACATTTAAAAAATAACGTAACATGATTGTGAATGGAATAGTTTTGTGACCGTTATGAGTGTTGCTGTCATCAAGGATTTGATTATAATTTATTTCAATCAGGTTCATATTTGGAAAGTTTGCACAAAACCACGCTTTTATCAAGGCTTCCGCCGGGTAGTCTTTTGAAATGAAATTTGCCTCCGATCAGTCTTAGGAACGCGCTTTGTATCCATTATTCATAAAGCTTCAATTGGTGATCTGTCTTTTTGCGTTAACCGCATATTTTTTCATACATCTCAAACCAAGGGGATGCGAGGGTAAAATGAATCGGGAAGCGCGCGTACATACTCAGTGCACCCCCTCTCGGGAATCAAACCTCGGACGTCAGTGCTAGAGGCGAAGCCTCTACCATTGCGCCACGGCGTGTGGTTTGTCTGTTTGAAAGTATGTAGATTGGGGTGTATATATACACTGTGTGCACAATTATTAGGCAAGTGAGTATTTTGACCATATCGTCATTTTTAATGCGTATATTCCAACTCCAAGCTGTATTAACTTGAATGCTTATTGGATTTAAGCACGTCAGGTGATGTGTATTTGTGTAATGAGGGAGGGTGTGGCCTAAGGAGATCAACACCGTATATCAAGGTGTGCAGAATTATTAGGCAGCTAGTTTCCTCAGGCAAAATGGGCCAAAAAAGAGATTTAACTGACTCTGAAAAGTCAAAAATGTAAAAGTCTTTCAGAGGGATGCAGCACTTTTGGAATTGCTAAGATATTGGTGTGTGATCACAGAACCATCAAACATTTTGTTGCAAATAGTCAACAGGGTCGCAAGAAACGTGTTGAGAACAAAAGACGCAAATTAGCTGCCAAAGATTTGAGAAGAATCAAACGTGAAGCTACCAGGAACCCATCATCCTCCAGTACTTTCATATTCCAGAGCTGCAACCTACCTGGAGTGCCCAGAAGTACAAGGTGTTCAGTGCTCAAAGACATGGCCAAGGTAAGGAGGGCTGAAACCCAACCACCACTGACCAAGAAACATAAGTTGAAACGTCAAAACTGGGCCAAGAAATATCTGAAGACAGATTTTTTTCAAAGGTTTTATGGACCGATGAGATGAGAGTGACTCTTGATGGACCAGATGGATGGACCTGTGGATCAGTAATGGGCACAGAGCTCCACTCCAACGTGGAGGTGGGGTACTGGTATGAGCTGGTATTTTTAAAGATGAGCTAGTTGGACCTTTTGCATTGAAGATGAACTCAAAATCAACTCCCAAACCTACTGCCAGTTTTTCGAAGACACTTTCTTCAAACAGTGATACAGGAAAAAGACCATGATTTTTATGCAGGCCAATGCTCCATCACTTGCATCGAAGTTCTCCACTCGTGGCCAGCCAGTAAAGGCCATAAAGATGAAGGAATAATGACATGGCCCCCCTTCCTCATCTGACCTAAACCCTATCGAGAACTTGTGGCACTTCTTAAACGCTAGATTTACGGGGGAGAAAAACAATACACCTCTCTGAAGAGTGTCTGGGAGGCTGTAGTCACTGCTCCAGAAAAAGCTGATCGTCAACAGATCAAGAAACTGACAGACTCCATGAATGGAAAGGCTTATGACTGTTATTGGAAAGAAGGGTGGCTATATTGGTCATTGATTGATTGATTTATTTTTTGAAATGTCAGAGATGTTTATTTGTAAATTTTGAGGTGTTTGTTTATTATTCTCACTATAACAGATGAAAATAAACAAGTGAGATGGGAAAATTTTCATTTTTCCTTTAGTTGCATAATAAATCTGCACACTAATAGTTGCCTAATAATTGTGCACATATGTATTCCCCTGATGATGTTCACACTCACATTTCCGTTGTGAAACATTCAGGTTTCAGGTTTATTAACATTTTGGATTGACTGATAGCACTGTGTTTTTCCATATTAAAATGAATCCTCAAAAATACAACTTGCCTAATAATTGTGCACACAGTGTATACATATATATATATATATATATATATATATATATATATACTAACAGAATACCAGCCAGCGGAGAAGTAGTGTGTTAAAGAAGGTACGAAAAAGAAAAGGAAAAATTTTAAAAATAACGTAACTTGATTGTTAATGTAATTGTTTTGTCATTGATATGAGTGTTGTTCTCATATCTATCTATCTATATATATATATATATATATATATATATATATATCTATATATATATATATATATATATATATATATATATATATATATATACCAGCAGCTTGAGAAGTAGTGTGTTAAAGAAGTTATGAAAAGAAAAGGAAACATTTTAAAAATAATGTAACATGATTGTCAAAGTAATTGTTTTGTGTATTTGGCAGCGTCACAAAGTTATTTTCGTCTAGCTGCATCAGAAAATGTACCACGACGCCTGACACGCCTCCTTTTTACTGTTTTCTCACAGCTTGGATTGCTGCTGTCATATATATATATATATATACACACACACACACATACACATACATACATACATATATATATATATATATACACATATATATACACATACATATCTTCATATCTACATATACACATATATATATATACATACCTATCTACATCATATATACACACACACAAATTATATATATGTGTGTATGTATGTATGTATGTATGTATGTGTATATATATATATATATATATATATATATATATATATATATATATATATATATATATATATACACATACATACATATATATACACATACATATACTTGTGTGTATAGCTTTTATATATGTGTGTGTATAGCTTTGGTCACTGAGTGCAAGTGAGAAATAATAAAATATAGTCTATAAGCTATTAAACAGTAAAACATTAACGTTTTAAGAAGTACAGGTACATTGAGCACTACTGGAGTGGTTTGGGTAAACTACATTTTAAAGACTGTGTAACACAACAGGTAAGTAACTAACAGCAGCTAAAATGTATATGGATCATCTCTCGGTAGTAGATCCCTTTTGAAAGGCGCTACACGACGGCTGTGGTATAGAAATTACATTTTCTATGTGAACGTTCAAATTTGTGCCTCTGGTAATGTGCCTTACCGGCATTTAAAGAAAATTAGTTTTGTGTCCTCTGCAGTGTTAAGCGAGAAAGGCTTTGGTTTGGGATCAAAGGAAAAAGGTGTAAAGAAAGGAAAGTTGCCTTTTCTTTTATATAGTATAGAGAGATGTGTTCGCTGACGTTATGATCGGCTTTTGGGGACAGTCGCGGTGGGTCTTGTGTAGACTGGTGAGACGTCCCTGCCATTAATCGGCTGTGATGGCACGTGCAAAAGAAAGAGTGAATTGCCTTAATATTATTTTGCCGTGGTGTAGAAAAGGGGTCCCGTGTTTGCACTTGTCTGGGCTATAGCGCAGGGGGAGGATGAAAAAAATTAAAAGTGCTCACTTTGACTTAAGGCAGAAGCGCAGTCAGCGTCTCAAAGGCCGGCACAGCTATGCACGCGCTGGCTGCTCGACTTTTGCTGGGCAGGAGACCACAGTTTTTGCAGACTCGTTCATGATATCAAAAGTCTCAGCGATCTTTGGAGGTCATTCATATATTATATGATATATATATATATCAAAATCCCCGCGCCTCGCAGCAGAGAAGTAGTGTGTTAAAGAAGTAATGAAAAAGAAAAGGAAACATTTTAATAATAACGTACCATGATTGACATTGTCATGAGTGTTGCTGTCATATATATGCCTGCCTAAATAAGTCACCCTCGCTTTGCTCTTACTTTTTTACCGTTCATTTAATCATGGCTAGTGGCGGAGAAAATTATAAAATGGAAGGAGGATGGCTTTACCAAAACAATTATTGATGGCTTAATCGATTATTTATAAAGCTTGAATTGGTGATCTGTTTTCTGTGTTAACCTCATATTTTTTCATACTTCTTCTCAAACTAAGGTGGTGCGAGGGTAAAATGAATCGGGATGCGCTGATCAATGTAACCTGCTTGTAATGCAAAGTGTGATTAAATGCATTATTTTTTAATGCATTATGGAGCACATGCATCGAAGCTTCTCAGCTGTGCTTGTGCTAAGGAAAGGAAAGTTTTTAAAAATAACGTAACACGATTGTCAATGTGACCTTTTGTAAGTAGTGCCTGGAGGATTCAGTGTGTAGAAACTCTAGAGACAGCGTGTGTATTAACTTGTGGATTTTTCTGTGAGTATTTGGTGGCAGTCTGACAAAGTTGCTTCGGAAGACGGCGTTAGCTGCGGAGCTCAGCTCAGAGCGAAATTAGATGAATGGGAGGGGAGATGATGACGTGACTCCCCCACCCGCCTTAACTGTCAATCCCCACAAACACAGTCTCGGAATTTGCATAAGCACACCCCTTCACCTACAATTTTAACTTAGTTACAAAGTGATCAAAACTCTCGTTTATATCCTGCGTCCTCTCATTAAACTTGTATCCCGCATTACCTGTGGGCATGTGAAACACCAGCTTTAGCCTGTCTATGAACTTAATTTAAAGTTTAAGTTTACACCTTTCTTTCTTTTCGAGGTAGCATCACTCATGAATATGGTAGTATATGTCACTCGCTCGCTTCTTATTGTTTCGCTGCCTTCTCAATTATATAATGCATGTTTTCTTAAGCGCTTTTTGGAGGTCTTCCTGGTTTTCTACGCACTGCGTTGACAGTCAGTTCACGTGATTACGTGGGAGGCGTGATGATGTCACACGAAACTCCGCCCCCACGTCATTCCAGCTCAACTCCATTACAGTTAATGGAGAAAATACCTTCCAGTTATGACCATTAGGCGTAGAATTTCAAAATGAAATCTGTCCAACTTTTGTAAGTAAGCTGTAAGGAATGAGCCTGCCAAATTTCAGCCTTCTACCTACACAGGAAGTTGGAGAATTAGTGATGAGTGAGTGAGTGAGTGAGTGAGGGCTTTGCCTTTTATTAGTATAGATATATATATATATATTTATATATATATATATACCTGAGCTTCACAGCGGAGAAGTAGTGTGTTAAAGAAGTTATGAAAAAGAAAAGGGAACATTTTAAAAAAAACGTAACATGATTGTCAATATACAGTAATTGTTTTGTGAGTGTTATGAGTGTTGCTGTCATCAAGGATTTGATTATCATTATTTCTTTCAATCAGGTTCGTATTTGTAGGATGTGTTGTGTTCAAGTTACATTCCGTGTTTGTCAATCGTTGTAAAGATAACAGATTTCATTCATCGATTTGTTTCTTACTGCATCAATAAACAGCTCATCTTCCTCTTTATCTGAGATGTGACACACTGCATGCACTGGTTTTTTTTTTCCTTTAGTGGGACATTGACTTTTCCACCGTGTGCTTTGTTTCCGCAGTAGCTGCACTTATGAATATGCTTGTATGTATCACACGCTTCATATTTTTTTGCTGCCTTCTCAATTGTGTAATTCGTTTTTTGTTCAGCACTCTTTGGAACTGTTGCTTTTTGTCTGTGCACTGCGTCATTTCATGTGAGCCATTCAAACACATGCTCAAACACAGGAACATAAGTTGGTGTAAAAGTATAACAAAACAACGGGCAGATGGGGAGTGTCTGATGATTGCATATAGCGCCGAAGTTACTGCTCCTTACCATTCTCTCCTCTGCATGTCCTGGAGTACAAAAGAAACAGCATACAGCAACATGTGGGGACTGGCAGGAACACTCAATAAAACTGAATAAAAAGAAAATCAAGTGACGGTGAGATACGAAGAAGGCAGCTTCGCCAGCGTTTGTGTGTCAGAACCCTTTGGGGGGGGGTGGGCGTTAGTATGCATCGTGGTACACTGCAGAGCTATAGCGCGTCTTTATGTGAAAACAGCCGTGTCAGATGGGGTTGTATGGATTGATTCTGAACGTGACTGAGAGAATAAAAAGTGAATTAAAAAAAAAAAAAAACAAAGCTAACCTTTACAAGGATCATAAATTGCACCAGCTGTTACAGACTAAAATGAAATGTATGCTTTTATTCTAAAATAGTAAGACTAAGAGCAGTTTACTTCTCAAGACGGAGTGGTGCAGGATTGAACTCGCGACCTTTTGATTCCCAGGCGGGAACTGATTCTATTGAACCACGGAAGCAGTTACAATAAACAGGTGTCAGGTGTTAATGTCGCATGTTAAGGCGGCTTTTTGTTTCTGCAGTTATATTTTTGAATAAAAGCGCAAATGTTGTGTTATATTTGTAGATTTTGTGAAAATATTTCTTTGATATTTGGACTTCAGGCTTCATTTATTATATAATTTATGCCTACATTTTGTCATCTGCTACTAGAATATAAAAATGTTTCTGTTTTAACAATGTGTTTACACAGATTACTGTAGAAACAGAACAGACATGAAATGCGTGTGTTCCAAATAACGATCTATTATTTCCACTCTAAAACTCCACTTCACTCCCAGAAAATCAATCAAGGCACGAGCTGAGAGAAGTTCGTGCACGTTCTAAATTGGTGGGGGGATGGAATAGCTGGCTGCTACTAGCTTCTCTTTATCACAGCACATTTAGAGGACAAAGGACACTGGCGGAGAGGTGTGAAGGGATTTAAGAAGGGATTTAAGGTGGGACGGAATTACGAGTTTTTTCGTAGGCTCTGGTAATTCTAGTGTTAATTCATTTTCAAAGGAATCAGAGCCATGCTTCCTTAAAATTCTCCTACATGCAATTTGGTGAAAAAAAAATCATCTCCTACATTTGCTAAAGTGTGCTCATGTATTATCCCAGAGATGAGATCGAAAAAGATTTTGCAGGTATAAGCATGTTTAGAGTTCTGGTATACTACAAAAATTTATGCAATACAAAAAGAGGTGTTTGTCTTCAGAACAATGTGACTCTTTTGAACTGTGCTGCAACAATAAAAAAACAAACAAAACAAAAAAAACACACAACATATTTTATTTCTTCAGTTGTGTGGTGAAAAGGATAAAGCAAGTTAACACATATATAGGGGGAAGGAGAGAACAAAAGCCGGGTCTATGAAATGAGAAAAGGTGAGAGCAAGTGAGAGTAAGTAACTTAAAATTTGAAAGGAGTCTTTACAGGAGTCTGTGAAAGAACACAGACAGAAAAATCAGTGAGGCTATGATCAGAACTGATAAAATGTTAAAGAATAAATGTTGTATTTGCAAAAGGTGGGGCACTCTTTCAAGCTTTTAGGTTGTAGAATCTGGTCTGGTTTATCTCATTAAGTGCTAGTCTCGTTAAGAATTGTCATTTGGAATTGTCAGCAGATGACAGTTCATCCATCCATCCATCCATTTTCCATCCTGCTGAAACCAAACACAGGGTCAAGGGGGTCTGCTGGAGCCAATCCCAGCCAACACAGGGCACAAGGCAGGAACCAATCCCGGGCAGGGTGCCAACCCACCGCAGGACACACACAAACACACCCACACACCAAGCACACACTAGGGCCAATTTAGAATTGCCAGTCCACCTAACCTGTATGTCTTTGGACTGTGGGAGGAAACTGGAGCGCCCGGAGGAAATCCACGCAGACACGGGGAGAACATGCAAACTCCACGCAGGGAAAACCAGGGAAGCGAACCCGGGTCTCCTAACTGCGAGGCAGCAGCGCTACCACTGCGCCACCATGCCGCCCCAGATGACAGTTCCAGAGCCTAATAAATTTGTTGTCTCTTCAAACATTGTGCAACACCCAACAACAATGGGCTCTTCAGAGGAACTGAAAATTAAATTAATTAAAGCCTACAAAATTGTAGAGGGCTAAAAAAAGATACTAAAGTACTTCCAGTTACTAATTTCCACAGTCTGAAATGTCATTAAAAAATGGCAGTTATCAAGAAAACATTGAAGTCAAGACAGGATTGCATACTGTGCAGGAAGCAAAGCAAAACTCTCAGATGACTGCAAGGACCTACAGACAAGTTCAGATGAGAAAAGAGTGGAGGTGCACAGCTCTGCTTATACAGACACGGTCTTCATGGAACAGAAAGAAATTTTAAACTCATGACCAAAAAAAAAAACATCTTAAGTATACAAAACAATATCTGCATAAGAAAGAGGAATTTTGGAACCAAGTGCTGCGGACAGATGAATTTAAATGTGACGCCATTTGCCAAAATGACCAAAGGCCTTCTTTGAAAAGAAAGAAGGAGCAGCATTTGGAGAAAAAACACCATGACACTACAGCATTAAGTAGAGGGGTGGATCTATTTTGCTTTGGAGTGTGTAGCAGCTAGTAGCACAGGATGCATTCTGTGAGTACAAGGAAGAATGGATTCTATTAAATATCAATAAATCTTTGACGTGAATATCAGACAGTTAAGTCAGAAAACTGAAGCTGTATAAGGAAGTCTTCTACAAAAACACACAACATAATCGAATCAAACACTTTATAATGTACAGTAAAGTACATCAAAAAATACAAGGTGAAGATTTTGGAATGGCTCTTGTTGTCCCCTGACTTAAACATCATTGAAAATCTGTGGGTAGATCTTAATTGTGCCTTGCACATAAGATAGCCCAAGAATATTTTACAGCTGAAAGCGATCTGTAAGAAGGAATGCAGAAATTTTCCAAAACAAAAATTCAAAGCTTGCAAGCTGTGATTTTTGCCACTGGGAGTGTTACTAAGTGCCGACTTAGTATGGCTTCCAAACTTTTGTAAATCCAACATATACTCTTTTTTTTGTAATTGTAGATTAACATTTTCATAAAAATACCATTGGTGCCAGTTTTAGTAATATTTGCTATTTTTTTTTACTTCAAATGTAAACAAGGTATGTAATACGGCTAAGGATGTTCAAATGTCTGTATGGATCTGTATGTCCACTTAACAACAAACATGAACTGCACCGAGATGGCTTTAGTCTGCAAAGACCGCAAAGCAAGGTGTGGCTTTTTTTTTGTGTAGGCTTGGATTTCACTGCAAACTAAGTGACATGAGTAAATGAGCATGGCCTCAATTTCCTCACCATTTTACCTGAATGATCTCAGTGGAATAAAGAAGTCTATGATTTTACCATCCATGCATTTACCACATTCACTTAATCCAATGCCAGGGTTGCAGATGGGCTGACACCTACTGCAGTAGCCTTCAGGCTAAAAAGCAGCTTTGGATGGGGTGCTTGTGCACTACAGGGCACATTCACACATTCACACATTCACACACACACACACAGGGTTAGTGTAGAGTTGCAAGTTAACTTATAAAGTGGGAGGAAAACAAAAAGTACCTAGAGAAAAAAGCAAAATATGGGGGGAACATGGAAAATTCACACAAGAAGCTGGTGTGGAACTGAAGCCCAGGACTTTGGATCCACGCTGCTGCATTGCTATACTACTGTACCACAACATCACTGAATGTGAAAGAAGCAGTACACATTTACAGGACTGTTTATGCAAATTTATTTTTGAAAAGAATAAAAAAATGGTTTTAGTTTTAGGATGCAGTGACGCGATGCACTAGTTTTAGTAAGAACTGATTCATGTATTTAGACCCAGGACAATGAAGACTATGACGAATTTGAGTGGTTTTTAGTGATCACACAATTTTCTTTCATTGAGTCTGGTAGTACACTCTGTTGGTTATTATTAAAATATGTGTGGTTTTACTTTATTTGCATCAGTCACACCCACCTAACTCAGTCTGGCAAAATGGGCTCCTGTTACATCCAGGCCAATTACATTCTTGTGCCATTCACTGCAAACCAACCCCCAAAACCACGTTGCACCAGTCCAACTACAAGAAAATTTCACATGTTTTAAAACAGTTCTTAACCATTTACGATACGTTGCATTCATTTTTTCCCTTTTCCTGTGTACAGTATGTTTATGAAACTGTTACACTGACACTGAGAACTTTCCAGTGTATAACTAACTTCCAGTGAGGTAGTGTTCCCCCATGACCTGGCACCACTAATAAATTGTCTCAGATTCAGCATACAATCCGAATGTAAGAAATGAATCAGAAATCCTCCAGAGGGCATCACATTTTCATTGTGGCGTACTTACGAGACATTCTATTAACATTCCACTTCCACAAGCTATAATACATTACTGCATCTTTACATCAGGTTTGCTTTTCCAATCAACATTTCAATTGCACTGTCAAAATGTATGCTTGTTTCCATAAAATGATAACTAAAGCCATTAATTGTGTTGATGAATGCCTTATATCTTATGCTAGAAAATATAAACAAAAATGCCTTCAGACTTCTGATTTGTATTCTGCGTACATTCAGGCAACTTGCAAATAATATTAATCGGGAAGAGATGCAATCCAGAATAAATTTCAGAAAACTATTTGTACCAGGTGTTAATTGAAATTATGCAAATTACACGCCTACAGGTTAGCGCTCTGTTTTATAAGTAATTTGTCATGTTGCCTCAAAATGGTTTAAAAAGTAGAATACTGTCATGTTGTCTGCATTCATGTAGTAGTAACCTTGTCCAAAGGAGGTTATGAAACAACAAGGAAGAAGGGCTGGAAAAATACCCCATTAGACAAGACAGCCTGTAATGTGTATAGCCATACGAAATGAGTTAAAATGAGTAAAGTTAAAACATAAAGGCGAAAAGTTGTAAGCCCTGTATAACAAGCCTGTGCTATTGCTGTCAAGGTCAAAAGATAAAAGGGGCTTTAGATATTACGAAGAACAGAGGTATGAAGTGTCAGTGCATTCAGTAACAAACATAATGAAAAACGACAGATTCTAGGAGCAAGACCTCCACCAGTGCAGTGCAGATTATATTACAAAAGGCAAACACTTTTCTTTTAACAGAATCTTGTTTTCAGTTGTTATTTATTTATTTTTCTGGTTCAGTTGCAACTAATATAAGATACAGAAATCCAAGAGAAGAAATGAAAGCACTATACAATTCTATATATTTTTCCGCTGCAGATTCCAGGCCAGCCTACATAAAGGCTTGAGCCTTTCCCAGAAGCAATGGATATGAGGTGGAGGTTTCCACATAAAGGAGCATAAATGTAATGGAGATCACACTTACTCACGCAGAGACATTTTTATAATTGTCAATCAACTTAATTGAATGTGGGAACAAACCAGATTACCTGGAGGGAAAAAAATGTAAAATGCAAAAAGTCCTGGACAGCGGCGTATAGTAAGACCCTACTCAAAACCCACAAGCAGGTAGCGCTCACAAAAGCAGTGATGAAAACACAAGGATATGCCATTCAGGCAGTAGGATAAACACATCCAGGAGTCATCAGGTGGTAACACCATTAGTCAGCCAATGATCACTTTCCTTAGTAATGAAATCTGTCAGGCACCAACCAATCAAATCCTTGCAATATGCTCATCAACATTTTAAAACAAGCCTTAAAAGAGACCTCCCCTCATCAGAAAACACAGGGCACACAGTGAAATTAAAACATATATTACTATTTACAAGGCATTTCTTTAATCTTGATGGACGACGAAAGTACAGAGATGCATAGAAAACAAAAAAGCTGTGCCTAGAACCTGCAGCTACTGGGCATGTCTAATGTGTGCCCCTTGACTGGCCCTCCCTCAGTGAAATGATCTATATTTTATTTACTTATTGCTAGTTTGTGGCAATTTGTTGTACTTTATTTGTGGAATTCGTTCCATCTGCGTCTTGAGGCATGTTGGCAGAGTGATAAGCAGTATCACATATCTGAAAACAATAATTGGTCCAGCATAGTTGGCAGACTTTTCCCTAGCTCGCAGAGACACTGAAAGGACCATTGCACCATTATATACTGCTGAAAATAATTCAGTTCCTCCTTTCCCACTGACTCCAATGCATTTTGTGGAGTTCACCAAAGTTCACAAACTTTTCTGTGATTTTTTTCTGAAATTAAGGTGATGTGAATTCAGTGGCACTACTAAAAATGTCAAAAAATTAACTCAAGACCTTTTTTTTATCCAGCTAGATTATTGTAGTAAACTCCAAACAGAACTGCCTAATAATGGCATTAATTAGCTGTAGCTAGTTCAAAATGCAGTAGCAAGATTCTTAACCAGCATCGCCCTCTGGTCTTAACATTGTTACACTGGTTACATGTGTTCTTTAAAACTAACTTTAAAATACTCTTAAACTTAAACTCTGAACAATATTGCTCCTTTTTATATTCTGGCACACAGATTTGCTTACTATTCCAAGAACCAAATATAAAAGAAGTGGTGAGGCAGCAGTGTGCTCTTACACACCAAGAATTTAGAATGTATTACATATAGAAATGTGCATGGCTAATATTATAGAATATATTTTAAAAAGTTATAAAATCCTGCTTTTTAAATGTATCACTTTATAATTGTTTTGTTTCCACTAGTTTTAATAAATTATATTTACTGCAATATCACATAGTTACAGTAAAATACTAAATCTAAATTACTAACCTGTAGTGTACCGTTTTCTTTTCCAGTTTTCTGTCGTGGCCTCTTGCACCACTGCATTTTCATGAAAGTGCCCTGTAGCCACTTTTTATGCAGCAAGGAATGTGGATGCTTCAACATTTGACGAGCCCCACTGCATCTAATCTTATAGGAGGCATTATAACTATATTGATTTGCTTTACCACATTTACATTTTATAGAATGTGAATGCGGAGCAGTTTTGTAGCCTCAGAACCTCTGCAGTTTTTATTTACTCCAGCATCAAATGGCTCAAGTTATTGTTTTCTCTCTTGCCCGTGGTCCCCTGACCACAACACTGGACTCTGTCATTTACCACTAGAACCATCAGAACTTAAAAACTTATGCTTAGATAATCTTCTATTTCTATTACTTATTCATTTGTATCAGGTGAGCTTGTTATTAATTTATTTGTATTCTTTACTTACTTGTATTATTAGTTATTTTTCTTTGTATTTTTAATTTTTTCTTTTACTTCCTGTAAAGCATTTTGAGTTATCCTTTGGTATGAAGATGTGTTATATTAAATAAATGTTGTTGCTCCTTGCAAATTTGAAAAGATTCCCACCCTCTTCTTTTCATGACTTCATTGTTGGGTTTTATGGGTGACTTAGATCGCAGAAGTCAGAAAAAAAAAATTGTTACACTGGGCCACATTTGGTTTTTCCTTTTGTGTCTTTTTGTGTCCTCTTCAGGAGAATGTAATTTTAGACAGTCACCAACATCTACCTTATGCGGGGCAAGGTAGGCAAAGCAAGCCCTTGGTGGACTCAACCAGTAGACCTTCATTTTTCAATTTGACAAATATACAGATAGGCAGGGCCAGTAAAAAAAAAAAAAAAACTGCATGTGAAATGAGTTGCAAAAGGCAGAGAGCAAACTTTGAAAGCACTCAATGCATACCTAATCATTGTTTGACTTAAAAACCAAGTGGCTTTGTTCTGTATACGATTGTGGTCGGCTGACATTTGCTTTTAGATTTTGAGTAATACCTGAAGCAAATTAAATATTCTTTATGCTTAGACATTTCTATTATTATCATAAAGGTGCCCGTAACAGTGCCAGTCTAGAGACCAGTTCTGTTTCTCATTGTTCCAGGATAACCACACGGTCTGGAAAAAAGTAGATCAAACAGTCTGGTAGGATAACCAGCCTAGAGCTGGAGAATCAAGCTGTGTAACCACATTTACATTGTGACATCAATATTTTATTTTATACAAGACATATTTATATAGATTATAGCAAGCACAAAAAATGAACATTTTGTCAAAGAGGTGTATTTGTAGAGTATTATGAAAAAATTCTGTTCCAGGTCTGTCTATCTGCCTATTTAATGCAGGCAAAGTTATTATGTAGTGGCAATGGCCTGTTGCTGACAGCAGTATATACCATCATCAGAAAATAATATCAAGTGTTTTTTGTGGACTGGTTATGATAATAACCTATTTAGTTAAGGTTATTAAAATTGATATTATTTCTTGTATTACAAATTCGCTCAGCACATTGCAAGTTTTTTCTAAGAATTTAGCATAAAACAGCATAAAGTGCTTTTTGTGCGATCACATTACACTTCTGAAGCAGCATTCCATCTTAGATATACTCTCAGAATTACTTATTCTGGAAGTATTCGGCACTTATGGTAGTTTCTCTTACAGGGTTATTATTGCCATGAGTACAAAGAAGAGTGAAATTCTTATTCGCATGTAGAGTATATAATCAATAAAGCAGACAGTTTTTAATTTGTGAGGCATCTTCGCTAAGTTGGTCAAAAGCCTATCAAATATTGAAACAGCAGATAAAATTAGTTTTTTTCTTTTTTTTTTTTCTTTTCTTTAATCGAATAGTTTATTGATGTACAGTATTGAATGAAAAAAACAGTTAAAAATGCATGATTCTATTCTGGTTTAATCATGAGTTTTTTGATAGTTGTTAGTTTCTTTTTTAATATATTTAACGCATTGTAAAATTAATATGTACACTCATAATTTAAACATTAAGAATTTCCATGGCTCATTCAAATACAGTTGTTTTTTTCTAAATTGTAGTTTTGTTGAGATCATCAACTGATGTAGGCGTGTCTGTAATAAACTGGATATTAAAAGGCAAAATCAGTTATTGAGTAATATTTTTAACATGGACAACACTTGTGTTTTCCATCTTGTCTCAAATTAAATGACTGAGACTGCAGGTGATATACATGGATTGTGACAGAGCTCAGAAGTACATAGTAAGTCCCGATTTCATTATTAAGGGATTGGAATGATCGAAACTAGTGGTTGGTACCATGACATTTTTGCATAACCCCAAACAAAAGTGACATACTTTCAAATCCCTAAAAACCTGTTTAATCCAGTTCAGGACTGCAGAGTGGTGGAGCATATCATAATCGGCTAACACTGAGACAGCTGGAGCCTTTCCTGGTAACATCAGTTAGAAGGCAGAAGCTAACCCTCTTAATATGCCATGTATTGATCATTTACTGTATAAAAGATGTCTGTATTAGTCATGCAGTGATTTCAAATATTTCTTCATAGAATTTGTAAGAATGGATTTTCCTCTGAGAATTCTGGTTTTCCTTCCAAATCCCCAAGGATATACAAGTTAGGTTAATCTTTGTGTTTCCTGTCCAAAGCTTTTCCCTGCCTTGCACCCAGTGCTCCCTGGATAGGTGCTGCCAACCCACCCCAAATCCTGAAAGGCATATTTCAGAATGACTGTCAGGCTTTGTTCAGATTGTTTCTTTTCCTGTGTTGTTCAATTTTTTAGCAATAAGAAATGTGTTAATTGTTTTATATTTCTGTATGATCTTGGAGTTTTGTTTTTAAGCAATTGCACTGAATATTATATGTCCCCTGTAGGTTTTTGTTTTATTTTTTCCCCCTAAGTTATATATGCAGTGGATGAAATGAATTATACAAGCCTCTCAAAGTGCCTGGTAACAGGCTATAAACATTGCTGTTAAAATGCATAACTCTGGTCACACTTGTTATTTAGCCATCCAGGTATAGCACTCTCTAGATATTTATAGGGTCCCCAGAAGCAGCTGATTGTGGATTTATTTTGTTAATAAAGCTATCAATAATAGTTTCCCCCAAAGTATCTTACAGTTACTGGATGAAAACCTGCAATTAGGGTGACAAACCAAATTCAATACTATACACAAACTGCACCAGGGAGGAAAATTTATTACCCATATATTCTGCGTTTCCATCACCAAGCAGAGCATGAGCGGATTTTCTTGTATTAGAAAATAGCCTGGTAACTGTCCCAAGGCAGTACTTCAGATAGCATTACAGCATTTATTTTTGTGGTCAAATAGGCTGCTGGTCAATAAACAAAAGGTAAGGTCTCAGAACTGCAATTGCAAACAGTCAATTTTTTTTCAAGCTCAGTGTGCTTATAGCTCTTGATAGCCTTTTTAAATATTTTATGTTTTTTTCTTTGCTTTCTCTTTTTTACATTTATTCCACATTTGAGTTATTATGAAATTAGCATGTAAATGATGGCTTTGAGATGTATTGTACAGTATATTAGGGTTAAGCTACTTAAATTTGCTAGTAATAGACTGCCTCTTTCTCTTCTTTTACTAATAAAAAGAGTGCAAATAAATTCAAATGAAGTAAATAGTGCTGGAAAAGTCTATTTATTTTTAAAATTTATGTGAATGTATGGATTGATCAATGGATGGAAAAACAAAATTCACATACAGTACATATTCTTTACTTGAAATCTTAAATTGCTATTTTGCACTGAAAAATAAAATAAGATTTAAAAAAAATAAAAATAAAATAAAAAATTAACAAATAAATCAAGTTTTCAAACGTAATTTGAAATTCTTTTTTTTTTTGGCCCATGTATTTTTTTCAAAATGCTGCAATAAAACCTGAAATTGTGGCTTTACATATGTATGTAAAAGATTAAATTGATTTTGGTAAAACAATGAGAGGGTTTTCACACAAAGGCTTGCTTCATCTTACACTGCGGGTTGCTCAATAAGATATACAGTACATATATATTGTGGCAGCATGGGGTGAAATAGCATTAATCACCCCCAAACCCCCCAATCCAAATGGTGTAGTGAAGCACCTGTGATAGCCAGAATTTACCATGCAGTCCATACAGCAGATGTCTTGCAAACAAAAACTGTTTACTGTTTAGTTTACTTACTCTCAGGTGGTACACTACAATAAAATATGCTGCCTTTATTAAATCTATAGGCAGTGTTTTCATGAGAAGAACAGAGATGACACAGAGTAAGGCATATTATTATTATTTCAACAGAAAACCACAAAAAAATTCTTGTGATTAATCTTGTAGATGTTTGTTACATTTATATTTAATTTGAAATAAACTGGGAAAAAATTTAGGGGAAAATAAATAAATAGAAAAACACTGATGCCTTATCTGAAGGTTGATTCCATCTTGCTGCTTGATATTGTACAAATACAATTTGGTCCTTAGTGACTCTGAATTAAGGTAAATCAAGTCAAGTCGGGGAGCATGCACTGGTACGGTGCGTTGCAACACCCACTACACCGCGATCAACCCGGGATCCCAGTTAGCAACCCCCCAGGCAGACACACGGTCCAGTCCTACCCTCCGGAAATGACCCTCTATCTGCCGCAGCCAGGTGTTACGTGGGCGACCCCTTGGCCTGGTCCAGCCACTTGGGTACCCAAAAATGAGGATCTTATGAGCCGGATCACCCTTGGGGAAACGTGCCACATGGCTGTAGTGCCATAACTGACGCTCCCTCACAATGCAGGTAATACGCCTCATTCGGGACTCCGGATTTTCCGGAGAGACACAGTACACCAAGGGAGTCCAGCCTTCGTCTCAGGTCTCTGGATAGAGTCCATGTCTCACAACCAAGCAGGACAGGAAGCAACAGGACTCTAAAGACTTGGACCTTCGTCCTTTTGCATAGATATCGGGAGCACCACACACCCCTTTCCAGCGACCTCATGAACCCCATGCTCTCCCAAACCGTCTACTGACTTCACAGGAAGAGTCACCAGAGACATGAATGTCACGGCCAAATGTTAACATCATTTAAATAATCTATATTGTTAATAATAAAACATGTGAGGACACGGTGTCGCAGCGCTAGCAAGGAGCTGGCGCCCGTTCAGGGATTGTTCCTGCCTCGCGCTGTATTCTTGCTGGGACTGGCGAGACCCTGGAAGGATAGATGGACAGAATAATTAAACATGTACTACGAAGATATTTCAATGTTCCTTAAAATTTTTGAAGAATCGCGTTCTAAGCTTACAGATGGCTTAACAGCTATTACAGAGCTGATTGTGTGGCGATTGGTTACTTGGAGAAAGAAAAGGAAGGACAGGAATTGGGGGTTAGTGCGTTTAAAAGAGACAGTACTGCTGCAAAAAATTATTTAATCGAAGGTCGCGCATAGCTCAACCAGCATCTTGCGTGAGGCAGCCTCTGGACAGGGTGCAAGCTCGTCACTATCACTGCACCACCGTGTTCCCATGTTTAATAACATGCTTTAACTCCTATCATCACGAAAATTATATCAAGTATACATCTCAATATTCAAATTATTTAGAGAGCTGTAATATCACGAATGTAATGGATTCTGTGTCCAGTCAGAGGAAGAGAAGCACGTAGTGATTCACACACATAGACCACATACTATAGTTGCGATGGTATTTGAGAAACTAGTAAATTAAACAATTTAAAAATAAAGTTTATGATGTTCTACTTTAATGACATAATCAACTACGTGATTAAAGTGGAAATTTTGAGATTAAAGTTGACATTTTTAAGCTTTTTCTGTGTCCCTATTTTTTTTTCTTTTCTCTGTACCCTAATAAGCTTTCATATGACACTCAGACGGTGGGCTACAACTGACCTTTTCACGGCGACTTTGATATCTGACAACTTTTTTTATTTCGGGTACTGTGCGACTTTGTGAACTTGAGCGTTCAAGTTTCTGCGACACTCTATGTCACTCCATCAACTTTCTTTAGTTGTTTATACCACTGTTTAAACCAACAAATAGTAATTTTTTCCTTGCCTCCACTTGTTATTCGCTGAAATTCTTCTATTTTCTCCTGTGCTTTTGCTATTGCCTTTTCACAGAACGCTGAGCTTAAGGGCTTTTTATATTGATTTGCATATTCAAAGAGGTCTAATTCTGGGAGGAGTTTGGGTGGGGTAGCAGGCGTGTGCACCTGCGTTACTTTTCACGCTGACCAGGATTTATAGATTGGAAGAATGTGGAAGTTGCCGAACGCACAGATTTATGCATCTGAATTTTTTTGTGCATACACACATTTCCACTTTTGTTCTTACGCCATGTCTTAGTGTGAATTCTACGCACTGAGTTATGCATGAGGCCCCTGGTGATTTAAAATTCTGGACAGACAAATGGACAGCCACAGTATTGCATTATATAAGTAGAAAGCAGGGGAGAACTATAAACTGAAAAACAACACACACCACAATATGCAAAGTAAAACAAAGGCATTCTACCACAATTCACCCTGTAATCACTCTACTGGTCAAATGAGTGCCTGCCCTCTTTCAATCTGAAAAACACATTTTTAAAAGCCATGTATTTCACTGACTATGGTTCAGAATAAGAAAAAAGACGGAATGTTTTGTAGAATTTTTTGTAAATTAAGAGCAATCAGTTTTATCTAAATGCTGCAAAAAATGTCAACGGCAAAAGGGAGAATGGTCATTATGCTCACATGTCTAGAAACAAAGCTTTAACACATCTATCAAAAGTAAGGGGCATAAAGTCATTTGCAAGAACATAAACAATCTGTTTCAATGACATGCAGGGTAAGAATACACCTTGCTAAGTACAAAAGTTTGCTTTCATTAGCTTTGGATACATATTAAATGTTTTGTAAAACCTTTAGCAAGACTTTTTCCTGTGTTTTAAGAAGCATTTAGTAACAAGAACATTTTTTACCAAGAGGTTTGCATGTAGCACAAGCACAGTTAAAGAAATATCCTTAAAACACTTGACTCACCAGATTCACAAAATACATTTATTATCATACAAATACTAACATTCTAGGAAAATGTGCTTTTGTGGATGGCATGAACTATTTGTGACTATGAGTGAGCTCTATGTGAAGGGATGGCAAACTATCGAGTTAAAGGTTTGTCTTGTATGTTCCTCTACTCGGTTAAACTTTGGGTCCTTGCAGTTCCGAAATGGAGTAAATGGCAAAGACGACTAATTAATTAAATTCTGATGATGCTGTGTTGTGTTTAAAGGTGCTTTTTCCTCTCAATAGTGTTCTTTTTTTCTGTATCCAAAATAGATTAAGTTTGCTGAAGGTCTTTTAAAGTATATAATTTGAAAGAAAATAAACAAATTTTCATCTTTTTGGTGCTGTGATTTCTGTTTTATTGGCACATCATCAAGGTAACTGCATGTAACTAAATACTTAGGACAATATTTACAAAATTACAGTTTTACTTTCACACAAATTTGTTTGTGATTAGAGTGAATAAGTGCACTAAAGAAACAAAAGCACTGCTTAGCCACGGACTACTGTTACAGTAATATTTTACATACGGCATTTTGCAAGAAAAGGTTGCAGTGCATCCTGCATAATACATTCCCTTTGACATTTTTACTTCCTAGGGAATGGAAAAAAACAACTTCTGAATAATAAATGCCCATTTATTTTTAATTTAAAAAAATTAAATAAATTTGCTGGTACAATGGTTAAGGGCTATTTCTCTCTGTGCATTCAATGCTACTAGGATAGACTATAGCATTTTTTGACTCCATACTGGAAGAGCAGTGAATAAAAACAATAAACCAAAGGGGTGGTGTTGGTGGAGTTACTCTATTAATATACTGCACAACAGATGGACATGTAGTTCAATTTTAGGACAGGGAACTTGGCCCTTTGAATGAGAACGATGAATACACTGGGGTGTAATAAACATAGAAACTTGCAGGAGGCCAAAAGGATATATACTACTATACTACTCGTGACCTTCCCTTGCCAGTACTTGCACAGTCTGTAGATACAGCACCAAGGAAATGTGGATACTGAATTTGGAAAACAATAGCTCATTGACAGGGTTGTGGTAGTGGGCACTTCTTAAAAATGTCACAAAGACAAGCAGGTTAGGTTAAATTATGACTCTAAATTGGCATCAAATGAGTGAGTGCATTGTTGTGTGAGGGAGTGTAACCCAATATGGCACAGCACCCCATACAGGGTTAGTTCCCACATTGCACCCAGTGACACCAACTTTAGCAGAAGCTTGAATAATGGGTTTGAAAATTAAAAAAATAATCAGGAAATATGAATTCTTTTGACTTTTGCTCAACTTTTAGAACATTGCCTTATAGTGTCTAATTTACTGTCTACTGATTTCACCTTGATTATTCCTAAACCTTGATGGTCTGACTTGCTTGAAAGTCTACATGTCCTCCTTAAAATGAGGTATGCTGCCTTACCCTCTGAGGGTTAGTAACTGGGGCTGTCACTTGGTTCCTTAATGAAGCAGTTCTGTAAAATTGCTTAGGTGGCAGTTCAGGCGTTTAGGTACATAAGGTAGTATCTCTGTCAATATCTTTGAAGAAATAGTTTCATGCTAAATAGAAGATATTTTTTCTTTTATCCGTCCATCCATCCTCTTCCGCTTATCTGAGATCGGGTCGCAGGGGCAGCAGCTTGAGCAGAAATACCCAGACTTCCCTCTCCCCAGCCACTTCTTCTAGCTCTTCCGGGAGAATCCCAAGGCGTTCCCAGGTCAGCTGGGAGACATAGTCCCTCCAGCGTGTCCTGGGTCTTCCCCGGGGCCTCCTCCCGGATGGACGTGCCCGGAACACCTCATCAGGGAGGTGTCCAGGAGGTATCCTGATCAGACACCCGAGCCACCTCATCTGACTCCTCTCGATGCGGAGGATCAGCTGCTTTACTCTAAGCCCCTCCCAGATGACTGAGCTTCTCACCCTATCTTTAAGGGAAAGCCCAGACACCCTGTGGAGGAAACTCATTTCAGCCGCTTGTATTCGCGATCTCGTTCTTTCGGTCACTACTCACAGCTCATGACCATAGGTTAGGGTAGGAACGTAGATCGACCGGTAAATTGAGAGCTTTGCCTTATAGCTCAGCTCATTTTTCCTCACAACAGGCCGATGCCACACCGATCCGCCTGTCAATCTCACGCTCCATTCTTCCCTCACTCGTGAACAAGACTCCGAGATACTTGAACTCCTCCACTTGGGGCAGGATCTCGCTTCCAACCCTAAGAGGGCACTCCACCCTTTTCCGGCTAAGGACCATGGTCTCGGATTCGGAGGTGCTGATTCCCATCACAGCCGCTTCACACTCAGCTGCGAAGCGATCCAGAGAGAGCTAAAGATCACAGCCTGATGAAGCAAACAGGACAACATCATCTGCAAAAAGCAGTGACCCAATCCTGAGTCCACCAAACCGGACCCCCTCAACGCCCTGGCTGCGCCTCGAAATTCTGTCCATAAAAATTATGAACAGAATCGGTGACAAAGGGCAGCCCTGGCGGAGTCCATCTCTCACTGGAAACGGGTTTGACTTACTGCCGGCAATGCGGACCAGGCTCTGACACCAATCGTACAGGGACCGAACAGCCCTTATCAGGGGGTCAGGTACCCCATACTCTTGGAGTACCCCCCCACAAGATTCCCAGAGGGACATGGTCGAACGCCTTTTCCAAGTCCACAAAACACATCTAGACTGGTTGGGCAAATTCCCATGCACCCTCCAGGACCCTGCTAAGGGTGTAGAGCTGGTCCACTGTTCCACGACCAGGATGAAAACCACACCGTTCCTCCTGAATCCGAGGTTCGACTGTCTGATGGACCCTCCTCTCCAGGACCCCCGAATAGACTTTTCCAGGGAGGCTGAGGAGTGTGATCCCTCTGTAGTTGGAACACACCATCCGGTCCCCCTTCTTAAAGAGGGGGATCACCACCCCAGTCTGCCAATCCAGAGGTACTGTCCCTGATGTCCATGTGATGCTGCAGAGGTGTGTCAACCAAGACATGTCCTACAACATCCAGAGCCTTGAGGAACTCCGGGCATATCTCATCCACCCCCGGGGCCCTGCCACCAAGGAGTTTTTTGACCACCTCAGTGACCTCAGTCCCAGAGATGGGGAAGCTCACCTCCGAGTCCCCAGGCTCTGCTTCCTCATTGGAAGGCATGTTAATGGGATTGAGGAGGTCTTCGATGTACTCCCCCCACCAACCCACAACGTCCCGTGTCGAGGTCAGCAGCACACCATTAGCACCATATACAGTGTAGACACTGTACTGCTCCCCCCTCCTGAGACGTTGGACGGTGGACCAGAATCTCCTCAAAGCCATCCGAAAGTCGTTCTCCATGGCCTCCCCAAACTCCTCCCACACCAAGGTTTTTGCCTCAGCAACCACCGAAGCCGCATTCCGCTTGGCCTGTCAGTACCTATCAGCTGCCTCCAGAGTCCCACAGGACAAAAGGGTCCTGTAGGACTCCTTCTTCAGCTTGACGTCATCCCTCATAGCCGGTGTCCACCAACGTGTTCAGGGATTCCTGCCACGACAGGCACCAACCACCTTACGGCCACAGCTCCGGTCAGCTGCCTCAACAATAGACGTACGGAACACGGCCCATTCGGACTCAATGTCCCCTACCTCCCTCAGGACATAGTCGAAGTTCTGCCGGAGGTGGGAGTTGAAGCTACTTCTGACAGGGGACTCTGCCAGACGTTCCCAGCTGACCCTCACAACAAATTTGGGCCTACCAGGCCTGACCGGTATCCTACCCCACCATCGAAGCCAACTTACCACCAGGTGGTGATCAGTTGACAGCTCCGCCCCTCTCTTTACCCAAGTGTCCAAGATATGTGGCCACAGGTCCGACGACACGACCACAAAGTCGATCATCGAACTGATGTCTAGGGTGTCCTGGGGCCAAGTGCACATATGAACACCCCTATGCTTGAACATGGTGATCATTATGGACAATCCATGACGAGCACAGAAGTCCAATAACGAAACACCATTCGGGTTCAGATCGGGGGGGCCATTCCTCCCAATCACGTCCTTCCAGGTCTCACTGTCATTGCCCACTTGAGCACTGTAGACATCCAGCAGATCGAGGGAGTCAGAGAAGGTATGCCCTCTAGCACCCCCTGCAGGGACTCCAAAAAGGGTGGGTACTCCAAACTGCTGTTTGGCGCATACGCACAAACAAAAGTTAGGACCCGTCCCTCCACCCAAAGGCGGAGGGAGGCTACCGTCTCGTCCACCGGGGTAAATCCCAATGAACAGGCTCCAAGTCTGGGGGCAATAAGTATGTCCACACCCGCTCGGCGCCTCTCACCGGGGGCAACTTCAGAGTGGTAGAGAGTCCAGCCCCTCTCAAGGAGATTGGTTTCAGAGTCCAAGCTGTGCGTCGAGGTGAGCCCGACTATATCTAGCAGGAACCTCTCGACCTCGCGCACTAGCTCAGGCTCCTTCCCCTTCAGAGAGGTGACATTCCAAATCCCAAGAGCCAGCTTCTGTAGCCGAGGATCGGACCGCCAAGGTCCCCGCCTTCGGCCACCACCCAACTCGCACTGCACCGACTTCCTTGGCTGCTCCCATTGGTGGTGAGCCCATGGGAAGGGGGACCCACGTTGCTTCTTCGGGCTGTGCCCGGCCGAGCCCCATGGGTGCAGACCCAGCCACCAGGTGCTCACCATCGAGCCTCACCTCCAGGCCTGGATCCAGAGAGGGGCCCCGGTGACCTGTGTCTGGGCAAGGGAAAACGCCATCGAAAGTTTTCATTCATCATAGAAGGTTTGGTGAAGGTTTCCTTTTATTAAAAGAAAAAAATAATAATATTAAAAAGCAAAAGCAATTATGATTTGGATCCTAGAGCTCTGCATGAATATGAAATGTAGTCTAGTCCTGCTTGAATCTACCTGTGTACTACCCAAGTGAAACTGCCATCTCAGATTAACATCCAAATCAAGCCCTAAATTTTATGTTTTACATTAAATAGTAAAAGAAAGTACACAGTGAAAATAAATAAAAAAAGAGTACCCATCCCAACCTCCAAAGTCCCCAGTCCAGTAAATTCTAAGAATTTCATGAAGTGCACAGTAGACAGAGCTTGTACTGTTACATAACACAGCAGTGTGATTTATTTATAAAAATGGCTAAGAAACTGGGCTTGTCATTATAGCATGGAATATTTATGCTCTCATTCTTACAGTGTTGATTCTGAGTTACTTACATAACCTTATTTGAAAAATGTCCAGGTCCTGTACCTGCTGTAATTTATCTTGGTAAGCTTACCGCAATATTAAAATGGATGGGCAAATGAGTAATAACAAAACACAGTAACTCTCTTGAACATTAAATGTACACCCATTTGCCATTATAACAGCTCTGACCAATCGAGACCTGAACTTCACAAGACCTCTAAAGATATCAGCAGCAAATCCTTTAAATCCTGTAAGTTGCGAGGTAGGTCCTTCATGGATCAGGTTTGTTTTTCCAGAACATGCCACATATGCTCAATTGAATTAAGATCTGGGGAATATGGAGGCCAAGACAACATCTTGCACTTTTTGTAATGCTCCTCAAACTATTTCTGAACATTTTTTGCAGTGTGACAGGGTGCATTATCCTGCTGACAGAGTGCACTGTCTCTGGATCTCATGTCCTTGAGAAACCTACAAGTCTATTTCAATGTACTTGTTAACACCCACAAGAAGCTGACATAAACTGAAGTCCATTATATGTTTTCTTTTTAGATTCAACTAATGTATTAGCTAATGAATTAAATATAAAGATAAAATAAGTAAATTAGAATTTCTACCGGGTGTGGATTATAATGTACTGTATATTTCTTCTTTCAGAATCTAGTTAAACTGGACGTCAAAAAATATGAAATCAAATGGTTCTATTACAGAAACACTACAGAACAAGATGCCCATGGAGATTTATTCTGGCCTGTTCCCTTTATATTCTATAGGCGAGAGATGAGGTGTAGAATTCCATCCAAAATGGTCAAAGGTCTGACTGGCCTCTGTCATCACTGACAGATGAAAAGATTGCCATCATGGCGTATATCATAATCAGGATTTGAAGAGTTATTGCGAGACAAATAACAGATGTCACATGGATTAGTTATGGGTCAGATGAATTAATTTTCCAGAACAATTAAACATGAGCACAGTCTACGTAAATGGAGTACTGTGTACTTTTGCTCTTTAACATGATGCTGAAATGAAGCATTACTACAACTGCTGTTCTATGGAGAATCATGAACAATACATTTAAAATAAAAAAAGTTTAAAAAGCATTTCACAACTGGGGATGAACCTTGAATTCATCACTATGATCCAAGCAACAATTGAAAAAATGCAGGCAATACGACGTTCACAACATTCATGTTGTTCACAGTGTAGTTCATACTTATTACATGACACAAAAACCTGCTCCATATTGCATTGATTATCTTCTCAGTCTACAAAAGTGACAAGGAAATCTGTTAGTTTTCCCCCTTCTACTTCAAGACAATCCCCCTTGCTCACACTGTTTTGGATTGCAAAAGCTGCTCTCTAAAACTGTGGATTCAAACAATTGCAACACCCACCTTATTCCCCAGTCTTGTCCCTGTGTGACAACCACCTTTCTCCAGTCTGACGGGATATCTGTATAGGACACACTACTGCAATGATTAAAACTTCAAGCCCGCTATATAAGAGCAGTTGCACAAACAAAATGAGATTTTTATCTGAGTGGTGCAGAAAAGGTTTGTGAATTTTATAATAATAGTATTAGTATTTATGGGGATTCTATTTAAAAATGACATTTGTTTGGATTTTGTGGCTCAAAACGTTTTGATCACTCCTCATACTATTTAACGTTTCATTTTCAGGTACAGCTGTCAGGTGCTATTTTTTTTTCTTCAAAAGCTACAGCCAGTCCTGACAGATTGTACTGTAAGTAGTAATTTGACAGGAAACATGTAAGCGGGGAAAAAAAGGCTAAACTTCAGAAATGTATATTTAATGAACATGGTTTAGCAATTGTATGAGTGTATAAAGACTCAAAATGTTGCTGTATAAACCTTTGAAGTACATGAACTCACTACAAAGCACAGCAGGGTATGTCTATCTGTCTTGTTTCCAGACAGACAGACACACAGAGTCTTACTATTGTTGGATCTTATAGGGGTAACAATGGCTGCCAAACCCATATGACCATGCCCAAAGCATCACATGAACACAAGCCAGCATATGCTAACCTTATGACAGCTCCCTCAAGAAATCATGTTATATTGAAAAACTGGATAACAAATGAAACAAATAAGAAAAAATACAAAAACAGAACAAAAAACCTGGAGTTTATAGGTCCATTTTGATTTGGGAGTGTGAACACACTCAATCAAAATTTTAAAAGTGTGACAACAAAGACCAAATTAAGTTCTTAGTGTTTATTTTGAAAAATGGTGTGAAAGACATTTGTCTATTCAACTTTTAGCAGGAAAGTCAACCAAGCAGCTATGAAAATTAATTATAGAAATTTCATAAATAACTCTAGCTAACACCCTGAGGTGTCACTAAAGTGAGATATGTATGCAGGGAAAGATTACATTATGTTGGAAACTATTTATTTTTTTGTCAAACTTCGTTATTGTTAATATTGACTAAAAGACCATGACAAGCTCACATGAGAATACAAGTAAACCATTAAATACAGACACTGAACAAGAAACTTGGTTATTGGGAAACCATGTTCTTTATCTTGTGACCTACTGTTAGTCTTTTGGCTTTTGCAAGCCTTTGCAACAAGAAAATGGAATTCTCCTTGTTGAAGGATGGCCTGACGTAATAACTGTGCACTTGACAGCAAAAAAATCTGTTGTATGAATGATATACTGGTGGGTGCCATAATCAATAGGACAATTTAAACTGCTCCCATATACAGACCCCCAGACATGGTGTCTGGAGATTCATCATAAGGAGAGACACAAAAAATCATTTAACTACTAAACTGTGAGGAACAGCATGCAGTTTCCCTTTATTTATTTATTTATGCAAATAAATCCAATTAACCATAATGCAAAAATGTTCCTGAATACATTATTTAAAGTGATGAAATCCAGCGGCACAGTGCCCAGACACAACACTAAGTCTAAACATAAAACAAAGAAAAACACAGTGGCATGCTTCAGTGCATGCACATCAATGACAGGTGTTCAATTCACAAAGTAATGGAGATATGTGTCTTTGGCTCTTTGAGCACATCCTACTGCACAAGTGCTGTTTTTCCACTTATATTTAATTTATTCTAAATCCTTCCACTAAAACGTATTTTCATTGTAGTTGCATTTTTATGCCTCCTGCATTGACTGAAATCAAAACAAAATGACAAAAATCAAACTAACTCAATGAAAATACATCCTTGTTTAAGGCACATTTTATTAATAACCTAGCTTATTTATTTATTTTTAGTCATTTGATTGGAAATCATAGAATAGCATTTGGATGTGGGGGGTAATATCTGAAGATTCAGTTTTGTGACCATAAATTCGTAGGGCAGTTTTCTAGGTGCTGACACTAACACATGTGCCCATGAGCAGAGTATATTATTCTGCTAAACAGGCTGTATAACTCACTTTATCTTGTCGTGAATCTTAGTCTTGTACCAACAGGTATTTGTTGTGAAGTATTTTCATTAATTTCATTGTTATTAATTTGCTCATTTAACTGGTGATGTCATCATTATGTCATTTTGAGTTGCCATATATTCCTATCTGTTTTGCTGTTGGCAGTGATTTCTATTGCCAGTCTTATATTTTTTGGCAGCACAATGTGTGATGTGACAAAAGCCAATGTTATTGAAGATGGCGTTAAACACAGTCCTGCAAGTTTTTGGATTTTACAAACAAACGAACTTTACAAACAAAAATAGCTATTCAGGGAAAGGACTTTATGCCAGAATGGATTTGGCTTTGAATTTTTTGACTTTGAGATTTGAACTGTGTATTATGTCTTGACGCTCTGAAATTTTGACTTTGGCCCATGATTAGATTACGCTTTTGTTCTGCTTTTCTCATTCTCATTTACTGATCCATCTTCATAAAAATAAGTCCCACAGTACATGAATTTTGTATCTATTAGAAGTTTATGTTTACAACATATGTACAATTCATTTCAATTAATTGATTATAATATGGATGGCACAGTGGGAGCAATGCAGCCTCACAGTAAGGAAATCAGGATACATGTTCTGGGTCTTCCCTGTGTGGTGTTTGTATGTTCTCCCTGTGTCTGCATGGGTTTCCTCCAAGTGGTCCGGTTTCCTCCAACAGTCCAAAGACTTGCAGGTTAAGTAAACTGGTGATCCTAAATCGGCCTTAGTGTATGGCTGGTGTGTGTGTGTTGCCTCTGCGGTGGACTGGCGCCCTGTCCAATGCTTATTCCTGCCTTGTGCTCTATGATAGCTGGGATAGGCTCCAGAAGCCCCCCGTGACCCTGTTCGGGACTATGCGGGTTTGAAAATGACTGGCTGACTGAACTGATTATAATTCAACAATTCCTAATCCAGTAAAAATTCGCAAAGTTAATTTTCACTTGTGACAGTGTAGCTAGGAAGGATTGTAGAACAATGCAAGTTCTTCCATATTTATAAAAAGCAACGACAAATTCTACACTAAATAAAAAAATATTCTGATAAGCAAGTGAACAAAAGCCAAACATCCACAAGAAAGATGGCTAACAACTCTTACAAAATCCGTATTCAAAACAAATAACCTTAACATCAGATTACCCTTTGACAAATATACCATAAATATAATTGCTATCATGTTTAAATGAGCTTAAATGGTTTAAAGAAAAATATAAGGCTGTTTTCTGATTCTACTTAGTCTTAGTTCTCTATATATTAAATTGCATATTTCCAGGTGTCAAAACATATAAATGCTCATATTATCAAAAAGAATTAAGCAGTAATAATGACACCACCAGAATAGCCATCAGCCCTTGAGTAAATGTTGAGATACCAAATTCTAGATAGTGTCTTTATATATTCTTTTAAAACATGTTATTTAGGCATGCTTCTTTTATGACCTCCATTTTACTTGGGGCTTCACCAAATGTCATTGCGTTTGATATCTTTATTATCATGTTCAGCCTGTTTATTATGTTCAGCAGTTTAGGAGCTTCGAGGGCCTACAGGATCTGAAGAATCTGATTAAGGTACACCTTTTTTTGATTCGGTATGGGCCAAATCGATAATCTCACAAATTTGGTGACCCTCAACACAAACAATTCAATAGAGGCCATACTTGTAGTACTAATGCAGTTGGAAGAAATTAAGTTAAACTTGCAAATGAAAACCATAAGCAATGCACTGGTGGTTCTGTTTATATAAAATTTAAAACAGATAACATGCAATTAGACATATCGAGATATTCCAAAACAGTTTCATCTTGTCATATGTTACTTACAAACATATGTTAGATCAATAGCTCATTGCCATTGTCATTTTTTAATGTTACCTTCTTGATTACAGTCACGAAAACATATTGTCAAGGAATGTTTTCTTTTAAATTTTAGCTAATGGAAAGAATTTCATCATACACACAGATAATGTGCCAAAGATGGCAACCCTAACTCCCAACAGCATGACCAAAGCTAAGAAACACACACTTGGAAATTGCAGTATTTAATGTATTACTGGAAAAACTGAGGCATCAATGGCAAACTTCCTGCTTTCCAAGTTGCACCATATTACCTGAAATATACAATATTACAAATGTCACAGTCTGTTAATAGTCCAGAGCATCATACCATAAAAGACTGTGACAAAAAGTTAAATTACGGTACAACAGGAAGTTTCACAACAAACTCCGCTTTTCCTCCCACATCCCAAAGATGTGCATGTGAGTGTGGGTGAATGAGTCTGCAATTGACTAGTGGTCCATTCAAGGTTGATTGGTTCCTGCCTTGCACCAGATGCCACTGGGATATTTTGTGACCCCGAGGACTCTGAATTGGATTCAGAATGTTCAAGAATGTTTTGTATTGTATATTATGTCTATTTACTCTTTACAGCTTCTTCTTGGATCTGAATGATACAACTGGCTCCTCCATTCATTTACTTGTTTCACTGTCAGTCTCCTGAATTAACATTTGACAGACAAGCTGCCCCTTCTTTTAACAAGAACCCTTAGCCTCAGCAAATCTGGCCTTTGTGTCTGCATCGCCTCAGTGCCCCTAAGTGTTAATCCTACTTAACCTCGCTGTTGCTTTCTAAACAGTGATCCGCTACATCCTCCTCCCTATCTCCTTTAACTCCAGTCACAGAGCTTTAGATTAGTGCTTCTCGGACACTCAAATCTGATTTCACAGGCATACTTAAACTGTCTGCATCTTTATTGTATTCTTGTGTTACATGTGCTCTCCAATGACTGATACCCTGTAACTCTACTTTCCAATAATTCATTTGAACACTACATGTTTACATTTTGATTTAAATGCAGAGTGTTTTGCTACAAAAAAGGATACAATGGAGAAAATAAATTTAAAAAATAACATTTTTAATTTAATTTCAGAAAACTTGTTTTCTGATGATAATTGTGAGGATTTAATTCAAAGCCTCATAGATACATAGTAAAAATAAAGGCAGAATCTGTAAGAACAATTAATAAGCCAAGGTAATTAATGTGAGACAGAAAAAAGAATGCCAAAACAACACCAGAAAAAGGCCAAGTTCAATCCTCTAATCCTTTTTTTGTTTAAGTTTGCTGATTCGATTCACAAAATCTCTCCTTAAAAAAATAGTATTTTGACCTCAAATGCAGTGCACTTCCATCTTTTCTGGAGCAGCGCAATGATACCATGGGTTACAGGCTATATGACTACAGCTGAAATCGTGACTTCAAAGTGCACAAAAAACTACAGTGCTCATTGTTTAAAAAAAAAACTGGCAACAAAATAGGATTTGATGACATTAAGAAATCAGGAAAACAAATCAAATACAAAAGTAATTATTAATACGACACAACTTTAATTTTGAGGCTCTCAGGGTGTTCAGAAGGTTAACTACATTAAGGGATCCTGGGACCCCTGTGTATTTTGCACCTTGAACAGAAATATTTTCCAAATGGTGACACTGAATCTGTACATCTTCCACAAGTCTGTTTGTTTATTTCTCTGGGTAGTTCTGCTGTCCTCCACCATCCCAAAGATGTACATGTTAGATTAATTAGGCACTTTAAAAACTGTCCAATGTCTTGGCACAATGACTACAGGTGGGTCTTGCACTTTGCCTACTGCTATACAGATATACTCTGTTCCAGTGTTACTCAGAACTAAATACAGAAGGTTCAAAAAGGATGGATAGATGAATGGATATATTCCATAGGATGTTCTGAGCTGGGTGTTAACTCGGGGAACCTATTTATTTTTTTTTTAATCATTATTAATGTTTTATCTTACATCAATTGACTTCTGCTTTGGAAGTTATACCATAATTATACAAAAAAAAGGCATGGTGTCAATGATTAAGGTCCCTTTGCTATCTCTCTATTATAATAAAAAAATCTTGGGAAAAGAGACGAGACACGACTTTCTTAGAGAGAGACACTTTCACGTTCCACGAGACGAGACTTTGTGCAAAGAGATTTAACCACACCCGCGGCCAGAAATAAAAGACAAACAGTAGATGACAAAGTAGAACGTTGTAAACAATTCAAAAACATTGGCACGATATACATGCAGAGCAGGTTAGATAATGTAAGTATGAAAATTCAAGGTCTCAAAAAATGAATAGTAAAGATTGCATTAGCGCAAACAAATGGAAATTATTACTCGGTTAATGAACGGAACAGCGAAAATAGATTGAACATATTGTTCAGATTTAAACTTTAAGTCGGAGACTTGTAGATCATCTAATTCATGTTGCCATCAGGGAAAAGTAGTGTTTCTTCCCAATGGAGAGGCGTATCTGCGAGATTAAAAGATTTGGTGTTTGGTTAAAGTGAAATCCCACTTTATGCAAAGAGATTTGGAAAAGTCCTGCCCACATCTAAAATATCTACAACCACGCACACGGTTCGATCATTTCTCATTTGTGTGAATGCTATCATCAGACATAGTTCATGTAGAGAGAAAGAAACAATATTCACTCACGGGCAGTTATAAGTTGCGTTGTCACGATGTAATTCCAAACACGGAATCAAAATTCAATGCTATACTGACAAAAAGGTAAAAGTGAAAAGAGATCAAATGTATGGACAAAGGTGATATGACAGAAGTATGTAGATATTGTTAGGCTTTAATCTTTAAGTCAGAGACTTGTAGTAAGTCTAATTCATGCTGCCATCAGGGAAAAGTAGTGTTTCTTCCCAATAAAGAAGCCTATCCATGATAATTAAAAGTTTTGATGTTTGGTGAAAGTGAAATCCACATACGCGAGTGGCAGAGATGCAAAGTTGATGGTGCGTAGTGCAGGCAGGGGGGTTGACGAGCGAAGAGAGCAGGGGGCGAAGCCACCTAGTGTTTACTTAAAAAGGTTATTTATATGTAGTTTCTAATAATAAAAGTTAGAATTACAAATATGTAAAATATTTGTCAATTTAAGACTAAGTATGTGTATACAACATATGTATTGACATTTAGTCAGTCAGTCAGTCATTGTCCAACCCGCTATATCCTAACACAGGGTCACGGGGGTCTGCTGGAGTCAATCCCAGCCAGCACAGGGTGCAAGGCAGGAACAAATCCCGAGCAGTGCGCCAGCCCACCGCAGACATTTAGTTCCAACTACTATCTATATTACACAGTGTATAATAATCTGGTTTGACATACAGTGCATATACTTTGTTGTAAGTATGCCTTATGATTAAAAGAGGATCAGCACTATAGTATAAGATGCACAGTATATTCATTAGTGTTGGCATACTAATTTTGTAGGACAACTGGAAATCCCTCAACAACATCTTTACTTATAGGTCATTGGTTTCTGCTTCAGTTGATGCTGGCATGGATGGTAGTCGATCTCCCTCTAGAATTGTCTGTATGAGAACTGATATGGGCTGGCTAATAACTGAGAAAAAGAAATATTTCTGCTTCAGGCAGTTAAGGATTTTATTTTTATCTATGTTTATTGTATTTTCACAAACACTTAATGTTAATTGTCTAAACAGAATGTTATTTCCAGACAAGCTAGCAATATAAGGTGGATTTGAAAGAACTTACCAGCAATTAATGTTAATCCAAGTATTTTTAAGGTGTCATGGTTTTGTTGGGTCTCCATCCCTGGCCTTAGTTTTATTTGCTTTTATGTATTTATTTTCTGTAGTTTTTCTTATTGTTTTTGTTGATGAAATGTTTGTTTACATTAAATGTTTTCTTGAAGTTGTCTCTGTTTTGTTAATCATTTTGTAATTTTCTTTTGTTTTTCCCTCTTTACATTGAGTCTAGGTGGCATAGCCTCTCAATACTGTAGGGGCTGCCTCCCGAGGCTGATTGCTGGGTTGATGAGATTCTTCTCTTTTTGGCTCTTTCACATTTTTCTGGTTGGTTTTGGTTTTAGTTTATATTTTGATTATTTTATTTTGCTATTTTCTGTCTTGCCTCCTTTTCTTTGAGATTTTGGGTGCAGACCACTTCACATTTAGATTTTTTACCTACATTATTTTGCCTATTTAAATTTGGGTTAGGTTTTTGTATTTTTCAGAACTTTCTTCTGTGCAAATTTCCTACCATGGCCTGGTCAATCTGACCCACTAATTTTGCCATCTCTAATTGTTCACCTCTTAACCACCTAGTAGCTAATGTGTGGTGAGCATAATGACACAATAAAGGCTGCTGTTGCATCATCCAGGTGGGTGCTATACATTGGTGTTGGTTAAAGTGGTTCCCCTATGTCTATAATAAAAGACTTTGAGTACTGAAAAAAGCACTGTATAAATGTAATTTTAATTATACACATAACTATGCCATGACCCTCACCAGAAAAACTGTTTAGAAGATGAGGTGAAAGATAAATCTATACATTTCTTAATTTTACTCCAATCCAAATCTCTGTAGAAATTTACATATTATTATGATTTTGTAAAACAAACAAAATTGTCCAGGTTTGTTTAAAGCATTTACCTAAAATAAATTCAGCAGCAGTTGTAGTATTGATACCTGAAGGACTCTAATGTTGATATATTCCCACACTAAAATATTTACAGTGTATGCCACTGAGATGCCTTTGAGGTAAATCAGCATCCACACACTATGCATCTACTGTATGCTAATTACCAAATATGCATTCACTCATGAGGCACATTATTAGAAGATCTAGCCAACTGAAGAAAGATCATTTAAAGCACTTTCTTTAATTAATATCACATGATAATGTTTGACTAATCCTGTGCTAACTATCCCATAATACACTAATACTGGTTTGTGACTTTTCTATCTTGTCTTTATAATTATTATTATTTTACATTGCATAGTAAGGAAGATTAAATAACTGGCCTATAATTATGTCACAAACTGTAATTTTACAATATTAACTAGCTTCCCTTCTTTAGAAGTTGCCCAAATGTGCAGTAAAGATAAATTATAAGGACTTCTATATAAAATAGATACCTTTTCTGATAACTTTATACATGTGTGCTATTAAATCTGGAGAGTTTATTAATATTTACCTTTATTATTTATAACACATCATTCTCTGTAATATCTCACCTGATTCATATATTTCAGAAACTTTCTGTACCACCAAAAATATTACTGACCCCTTCAGTAGTAAATATTTGATAAAAAATAAGCGTTTAGTGTAGTTGTTATTTCATTATCACTGTACTGTATCTTATTTCCCCCATACAGTTCTTACTACACTTTACATCCTCCTTGACCTTTCTCTTACTGCTAAAATATTCTTCTCCAGCAGCCTTTTGGCATTTCGAATTTCCCCCTTAACTATTGATCTCATGTGTTCATGTGGCTAAGAGATAAGGAAGGCATTTTCATATAAATTTTTCACAGCTACTTTTCATTCTTTATTGGGGAATCAATTTTTCCTTTGTTTTAATTGATAAGCTTCTAATTTTAGTGCAAAACATTTTACAAATATTTTGCTAAACTGCTTATTATTCCTTAACTATCTGCACATATATACTATTGCAGTCTATTCTCTGAGGAATATCCTAAGTCACAATTTAAGTCGAGGGAAAGATATTTTATACTTTTGGTTCCTAAGATGATGTGGAAATGCACGTTTAGTGTAGCTCGGTCACCCATAACTTATTTACTGGACTTCTTATCGTCTATGTGGATTTTACCCATTACTTTTTTCTCCCCTTACTCTGGTTTCCTCCCCTACTCCAAATACACTTGGATTAGGATGATTGTCACCTCTAAATCAATTTTAGTGAGTGCGTTTAATGGTGTGTGTAAGTGTTTTCTGTAACAGACCACAGTTCCATTCACGGTTGTTTCCTGTCTTTATCCTGATGCTACAGTGACAATGCTCCACTTCTCCACTAACTCAAAATGAAATAAATGGATTGAGAAAGGGGACAGATGGAGTTTACATTTTTCTCATTTATAATACTAACAGACTGTGACAGTAATTTTACTATTGTCACATGTTTCAACTGGTTCAATATAATTTGTACTATCGTTTTTCTCAATGTCAAGTCAAAGCTGTTTTCCCCTTTTCTTATGAATTCAACATGCTGAGCTAGTGATGCTTACAGATCAAACTGTATAAAACATACTCCAATTTTCTTCACTTTATACAAAAGTTTTCTGCTATAATAAAAATATCAGAAATAAGGTGTATTTCTTACCCTTACTCCAATGCATGAATATACATGGCAAAATGATGGCCCTCTGATCTAGTCCATCATTTACTAAGTAATTACAGTATTATTCTTTATTTTACTCCATGCATCTATTCTTAATTAAATATTTAATCAAGTTACAGAATCACGAAATCCATTGAGCACCATTTTATTGAAAGTCCCATTCAAACACAATTATAATGGGACAAGTTTATATTATTCCATTAACTTGGATTTAGTAAGATGTTTGTTGTTGACATAATGTCACACTACAGCAGTACTGATTCTTCCTCTGCTGTGAGTCAGTTTAGAACTACTGCACTGGTGTAGGACTCCTTGGTTTAGCATACCTTCCCCATGTAAATGAGAATCTCTGATTATTTAGTGTAGAACAGGTCAAAATTCTCTTCTTTCAGCTTGTAGTAATGACAAAACGAGAGAAATTTTTTCTACTAAGCATCTCAGTGCTTCAGACACTATTTTTTTGCACAGTATAGAACCTTATATTTCATAGATTAAATGTGCTATCATGCATAGGAAAGCCAGTGACATATCTAACTGCATATTTAAATGTTCCAGAAAGTTGCACAAATCTTTTGCTGCTGAGTAACTGCTGCCTTTGCTGATGAGAAAGATCAAGGAGTCATAGTGGGCTCATCACTATGTGCATCCAAACAGTGTTCAGAAATGATCAAGAAGGTTTATATGATATTAGGTTATATACAACAATGTGTACAGTACAAGTCAAGGGAGGTTGTGCTTAATTTATTTAATGGACTAATGAGGTCTCACTTAGAAAAATTTGTAAAATCTTGGTGCCAAAAATATATATGCACGCACACACACACACATACATACATACATGCATACATTCATACATACATACATACATACATACATACATGCATACATTCATACATACATACATACATGTACTGCTCAAAAAAATTAAAGGAACACTTTATAATCAGAGAACTTCTAGAATATTGAACTGGTCAGTTAAGTAGCAGAGGGGATTGTTAATCAGTTTCAGCTACTTTGGTGTTAATAAAATTAACAAGAGGTGCACTACAGGGGCAACAATGAAACAACCCCCAAAACAGGAATGGTTTAACAGATGGAGGCCACTGACATTTTTCCCTCCTCATCTTTTCTGATTGTTTCTTCACTAGTTTTGCATTTGGCTACGGTCAGTGTCACTACTGGTAGCATGAGGCGATACCTGGACCCTACAGAGGTTGGCAGACCAATATGTACCATTGCCAGAAGGTTTGCTGTGTCTCCCAGCACAGTCTCAAGGGCATGGAGGAGATTCCAGGATAGAGGCAGTTATTCTAAGAGAGCTGGACAGGGCCATAGAAGGTCCTTAACCCATCAGTAGGACTGGTATCTGCTCCTTTGGGGAACAGCACTACAAAATGACCTCCAGCAGACCACTTGTGTGAATGTCTCTGACCAAACAATCAGAAACAGACTTCATGTGGGCCCTGTGTTCACTGCCCAGCACTGTGGAGCTTAATTGGCATTTGCCATAGAATACCAGAATTGGCAGGTCTATCACTGGCATCGTATGTTTTTCAAAGATGAGAGCAGGTTCACTCTAAGCACATGTAACAGACATGAAAGGGTCTGGAGAAGCTGTGGAGAACGTTATGCTGCCTGTAACATCATTCAGCATGACCAGCTTGGTGGTGGGTCAGTGATGGTCTGGGGAGGGATATCCATGAAGGGACACACAGACCTCTACAGGCTAGATAATGGCACCTTAACTGCCATTAGGTATCTGGATGAAATTCTTGGACCCATTGTCAGACACTGTGCTGGTGAGGTGGATCCTGGGTAGAGGTGGGTACAGTAGCCAAAAATTGTACTCAAGTGAGAGCAGCGTTACTTCAAAATAATATTACTCAAGTAGAAGTAAAAAGTAGTCATCCAGAAAATTACTCAAGCAAGAGTAAAAAAGTATTTGGTGAAAAGGCTACTCAAGTACTGACTAACTGTTTGATCATAATAAATGATTTATTTTTTAGAAATGTTGTAATAAGACAGACAAAAATATTAAATAATGTGCAAATTCTGCTATTTCCAAATAATAAAATAAAAAATGAGTAAAAATAAATAACTTTTACAAAATAAAGAGGCACAAATAATACAAATACAAGTTCCAAATCTCAGTTTTTCACAACAAAGCTTTTGAAGCCATTACCTACGGTAGGTAATGTGTGTTTGAACAGTGCAAACTACTTACAGTGACAAGATATACTGTACACTGACAGTATAATACTACTGTACATATTTACTTGCCCTTCAAATTGCACAGCTGATAGAAAATAACATTAGAAATAACATTAGAACAAGGCAGCTTATGCACGTACAAGAAGTCTCACTTTACCTTGACTGTCTGTGTCACGTTTGGTTAAAACGTGCTCGTTCTTCACTCACTGAAGTGATGTTTAAGCTTCAGCAGAAGCTGGCTCTCATTTTTCATGTACAAGTGGAACCTTGGATTGCAAGTAACTTGGTTTGCGAGTGTTTTGCAAGACGAACTAAAATTTTTAATAAATCCTGACTTGATAAATGAGCGAGGTCTTGCAATACGATTAGTCCATATACGCTTTGTCTGCTGAGTGTCACGTGATCACAAATGAACTGATGGTTCTCTCTCTCACTGCAGGGTTGTGGGCAATCGTCAGTCAGCGTGCCTCACTCATATAGTCAACATCCATACGAGCGTATACTGTTTACTACAGCATTTTGACCATGTGTGTGTGCTGTGATGTGTAAGTCCCCATCTTGCACCCCAAAACACGAAGCTGAGTCTCAATACTTTAGCGACACCATCTTTATTCAGCTTGAAACAGGAACAGCAGAGTTATTTATTGTAGCGGGATCTTCCAGTCTCCTATACACAGGCACAGCAGTCAGGCAGGGTCATGACCAGGTTAGTGGCCAATCAATACTGTGCCCTGCACATTTATAATGTTCCTGGTATCGCCCATCAACAGCAGGTGCTTATAGCATGACCGCAATCTTTTCGGATTCGCTTTTACGGCGAACTGCTACAGCGCTGGGTGCCTGCGGTCGCTTCCGGGACGCTCTTCCGTGTGTTGTCCCATTGGGTGAAATCCCATAAGAGTTTAGAAACTCACTCACACCAGCCATGATTCTTTTCAAAGGTAAAGTGCAGGTTAATTTGTTTTATGTATTTTTACTTTATATTTTGTTTTAATCATTTTATATAAAAAGTTTTGGTTTGTGGAACCAATCATCCAAGTTTCCATTATCTCTTATGGGGAAATTCGCTTTGATATACAAGTGCTTTGGACAGCGAGCATGTTTCCAGAACGAATTGTGCTCGCAAACCGAGGTTCCACTTGTATTCTTTCTTTCCGTGTCCACTGTCTGTAAGGAGTTTGGGCCATTATGCCACCACAATTTGTGTGTGGTCATGTGACTGCATGTGACGTCTGATTTGTGAAACAGAGCCATGTGATTATTGTTGCTACATCTGATTGGTGAAACAGAGTCTTGTGAATATTATTACTACGTCTGATTGGTAAAACAATCATGCAGTAGATCCACTGGTGGCTCCTCTCTGGCAAAAATACAGTATTGTGTATCTAATGGAAAAAAAGTAACGATTCGAGTGTTGCCCGATGTAGCGGAGTAAGAGTAGCGTTTCTTCTTCACAAATGTACTCAAATAAAAGTAAAAAAGTATGGTGCAGTAAAACTACTCTTAGAAGTACAATTTTTTTAAAAAGTTACTCAAGTAAATGTAACAAAATAAATGTAACTCGTTACTTCACCTACACCTTTGGTCCTGGGTTCCTCCTGGTGCACAACAATGCCTGGCCTCATGTAGTCAGAGTATGCAGGCAGTTCCTGGAGGATGAAGGAATTGATACCATTGACTTGCCCCCATACTCGCCTCACCTAAATCCAACAGAACACCTCTGGGACATTATGTTTCAGTCCATCCAACGCCACCAGGATGCACCTCAGACTGTCCAGGAGCACAGTGATGCCCTGGTCCAGATCTGGGAGGAGATCCCCCAGGACATCATCCGTCATCTCATTAGGAGCATTCCCCAACATTGTCAGGCATGCATACAAGCACGTGGGGGCCATACACACTACTGAGTATGATTCTGAGTTGCTGCAATGAAATTTCGGCAAAATGGACTAGCATGCTTCATCATTTTTTCACTTTGATTTTCGGGGTGTCTTTGAATTTAGCCCTCTGTAGGTTGATAATTTTCATTTCCATCAAACGATGCGGCATCCTTTCATTCCTAATACATTACCCAGTCCATATCAGTATAGATATCCAGCATGATTTTTTTTTCCCATTGAGATCTGATGTCTTTTCAAAGTATTCCTTTAATTTTTTTAAGCAGTAAACATACAGTAGATCTTCTTGACTTTGCATTGGAATAAGCAGATTTACAAAATGAATAATACTCAATGTGTGCCTAATTTAAGTCATTTTAATAAAACATATTTGATTGATATTAAAAGAAAAGTTTTAGACTTTTCTATACCTCAGTATAGCAGTGTCTGTGTATGTACACCAAAATTTGACATACAATATCATCCACAGCTTCAGATCTAATACAGATGATTTCTTTATATATGGGTACAGTATATGAAACACTTAATCCACACTGAAAAATATCTAAAACCTAAACCACCTATGAGAGGCTATAGTTATAACCAGCACATCAAATTTGGTGGACAGAACCTGGAAAGAAATAGAGCATTATTTTTATGTCTATGAAGACACAAACTGTGTTTACATGTATTACTGACAGACACTCAAAATAAGAGTTATTTGTTTGACTTAAGATGACGGAGAGGTCCCAGCCATTGTCCCACAGATCTTGGGACATCGTTGGTCAGGAGATACTACATGAGAGCACTATTCAACTGTTTGGATCATCTTCTCTCTCTATCTCTCTGTCATAATAGCATGATGCTCAGTATGGTACTGGTGGGAAACTGTTTTTCTTATTTCTTGCATATTTAATTTGTACTGTTTATTTCAACGGAATCAGCATGCCATCATTTTTTCTTAGAGAACAATCATTTTGTGCATAGATACATGGTTACTGTAATATTGCTTATAGAAACAATCCTGTTCCCGGTCATTTAATATGTGATTTGTGCTATCATCACCCTACCCCTATAAAAGGTGGTCGTGAAAATTATATGATGTTCTAGATTTGGGATAAATAGGAAAACTCTCACTTTTTTTTTTTATCAAAATCTTTTTAGTTAAGGCTAGCTTGTGTTAAAAACCTTTTCACTATGTGACTTTGACTACTGATTTTTAGACTTTTGCTTTGACACTGGTTATTTTTGTCTTTCAGTATTTTTAACCACCTAACTGTCCTTTTGATCATATCTTTAGCCTGCTCTCAAAACATTTTTTCATCTCTGTATTATTTGGTCTCTTTGCTAACTCAGTACACATCTAGCCTTTTAAAGGTGATTTACAACACCACCTCTATCCTTATTCTGCCTCATTAAAGAACTATTCGATTTTAAGGTAAACCGCTGCTTGATGACTCACAAGACACTATTCCATGGATAGAATCTCTAAGGTGGCAACAGACTTGAGAATCACAGGCCTGTCACCTCGCTCATATCAAGACATACTAAGATACTGTACAAAGGAAATAAGTCTTGCATTTTATGTCATAGATAAACATAATTACTTAGCTATACCATTTCCTTATGCATACCCTTCCTAAAGATCATTTAATTTGGATGAGTAGCACAGGAGATGATTCTACATGTCTTCAGCCCTCGATTTTTCATTTACAGTCTCGGAGACTGAGGCTCGAACCGATCTCACTGGAATTCCACCCTGAGCTAGCATGCTATGCTGACTCGATGCCAGGCCAGCCCCCAATAGGAAGCTCTTCTGAGAATGAATTATGGGTTGACCGAAGGCTCCGGCGCTTGGTTAGAACTGGAAGGCTAACCCTCCCGGTCATATTGTTTGCAAATGTTCAGTCTCTGGAAAATAAAACAGACGAGCTCCACGCTCGGATTTCCACACAGAGGGACATTCAGGATTGATCCATATTGTGCTTCCGCGAAACCTGGCCGGGGGAGAGAACACTCGATGAGGCAATAACACCAGACGGCTACACGGTCTTTAGGGAGGACTGATGTGCTGCGGACAGCGGTAAGACTTGTGGAGGAGGAATGGCCGCCCTCGTCAAACAATCATGGTGTACCAACTGTAAGACAATTTCTAAATCCTGTTCTGAAAACATGGAATATCTGAATTTGAAGCTTAGGCCATTTTACCTTCCCAGAGAACTGCAATGCATTATTGTGAGTGTCGTGTATATCCCCCCGCGCTAAGGAGGAGGTTGCACTGAAGGAGCTACACGATATGATCAATGAGCATGAAAATACATATCCTGATGCTGCTGTTATTATTCTGGGAGATTTTAATCATTGCAATCTCCAGAAAAACATGCCTAAACTGCATCAGTTTGTGACCTTCCCCACTAGGGGAAATAAAACTGGACCACTGCTATAGCAACATCAGAAACACCTTTTCAGCTGAACCAAAACCTCATTTTGCAAAGTCTGATCACCTGGCGATCTGGCTCAATCCAGTTTACAACAAAAGGCTCAAGACAAACTTAGCAATTTAGCACCTGGACTGATGATGCAAAAGCTAGTCTGCAGGGCTGCTTAGAGGCCACAGACTACAGCATTTTCAAAGAGGCCACTAATGATATCCATGAATACACAGAGACTGTGAGTGACTACATTAGTTGGTGCATGTCCATATGTGCCCCTCCCAGGACTATGCATATGTTCCCCAACCAAAAACCCTGGTTTAAAGGGGACATAAAACAGAAAATCAGGAAGTGCCGGGAGGCCTTCAAGTCAGGAGATCAAGTGGAGTATAAGAGAGCCCGGTACCAGCTACAGAAGTCCATCAGAGCAGCAAAAAGAGCTCACTCACAAAAACCTGAAGGCTACTACCTCAACCACAATACGCACAGCATGTGGCAGGGAATTCAATCTGTCACAAACTACAGGAGAACTATAAAAACAACCACAGACCCCCGGGATGCCACCCTTCCAGAGAGCCTTAACACCTTCTATGCCAGGTTCGACAGGCTAAACACAGACACACCCTCAAAGACCCCTGTGACCCCATGGATACTGCTTTCCAGGTGACACATACACAGGTCCTGAAAGCTCTGTAGAAGGTGAACCCCCACAAGGCTGTAGGACCCGATGGAGTTTCTCCCAGAGTTCTGAAGGCCTGTCGGGAACAACTAGCTGGTGTGTATGCAGACATCTTCAACCTGTCATTATCCCAGGCAGTAGTCCCCTGTATTTTTAAATCCTCCACCATCATACCAGTCCCCAAAAGACTGGACACATCCACCCTAAATGACTTCAGGCCAGTGGCACTCACACCAGTTGCCATGAAGTCACTAGAAAAACTGGTTCTCACGTACATTAACCATATGGTCCCAGACACTGTTGACCCCCTCCAGTTTGCCTATTGCCCCAATCGATCAGTGAATGACGCGGTAGCAATAGCCCTACATCACACTCTGCAACACCTGGAAAGTAGCAGAATATATGCCAGGATGCTTTTCCTGGACTATAGTTCTGCTTTCAATACTATTCGCCCAGGCAAACTGATCGAGAAGCTGACAGACGTCAGCGTCCCAACACCCACCTGTAACTGGTTCCTAGATTTACTGACAGATAGACCACAGGTGGTGTGAATGGGAGGACGGGTGTCTGCTGAGCTCACAGTCAGCACAGGATCCCCACAGGGCTGTTGCCTCAGCCCTAAGACAAAACCATTGTCATTAAATATGCTGATGACACCACCATCCTGGGGCTCATCAAGGGGGGGACGAGTCAGGGTACAGGACCCTGGTAAACAACATTCTTGTCTATGGAGAGAATCATAGGGACAAAACTTCCTTGTATGGACTCTATGTATGCACATCGCTCTTGGAAAAGAGCAGAGAGAATTATCAGGGATTCATTCCATCCAGCTCACTCTCTGCTCAGCCACAAAAACTGTATGTACAATCTGAGAAAGCTGTACAAGCAGAGTGGACAGCATCATCACTCACAGAACAAGGTTGTTCAATAGTTTTTTTCCCGCCATAATCAGACTGATGGCAAAACAAATTACTGAACATGTGAAATAACCCCACATTACTTCACTTCACTTGTCATGTAAATGATGAGTGATAAATGTGAAATGTTTTAACTGTACAATATCTGCAATATAATTGTATTTTTTGTGTGTAAATATTACCACCATTTTGTATAGTGTTGGTATAATTCATATTATGTATTTATATTGTTTTATTGTTTACTTTTTTTTTTTTTAAATGTTTACTATGATGACTCTGAAAAACCTCTGCACAAGAATTCCAATGTGCTTTGACTGTCATGTTTATGCACAAGTGGCAAATAAAGAAACCTTAACCTTAACCTCTGTTTATTCACTAATTAAGCTAATACACACATCTTTTTATTATTTATAGAAACTGGAGCACATAGATAAAGCCCACGTGCAAACTCCTTGTAGACAGTGACTGTCTGGGAATGAAAATCAGGTTTCTAGAGCCGTGAAGCACATGTGATATAGACTGACCTACACAACTCGCAAAACATCTAAACATACACATATAATTCAAACTACTAACCTTATTCTAGTGATTAAACAACACCCAGCAATGTGGCTCATTTTGAGATTAAACAGTGGTCCAGGAAATTAAGCCAAGGTTTTATATCATCTCCGCTTTTCACGCCTACTCGCACAGTAGTTTGTCTGATTCATATCAAAACAGAAATTCTGTTCATGGCTTTAATATTTTAAAGGTCTGATACATTTCTTGTTTCATTTCTTCTCCCTGCAAATACAAAAACGCAAAGGGACATCTGCCACATATAACATTCCCAGCTACAATAAATCGCAAGCCAACACTGCTGTCAAATGTAACCTATACAAGTTGGAAATTATAGTTTCCCTAAGGCCTACATTAGAGACCTCCTATTTTACCTTGACGGTTGTGTTGAACACAGAGTTAAAAATATATTTATTTATTCATTTCATTATACAACCCTGATATAGAGGCAGCTTGATGTTGTCTGTTATTTTTCATAAATTATTATTATTATTCATTAGAGTTGTTGTGAGGTCTTGATCCTTATGACCTTCAAAATACTAGCAAAAGGGTTTTCCTTTCCCTTTGCTTCTACAGCAGCTGGCTGTCTTTCTCTGAAATAGGCACCACATTAGTAATAACACCACCACTGCAGAAATTCGATTAACGGGAGCTGGCACAAAATGACTCGGTTTTATAGCCAGCCGGAAAAAGGCTTCAGTGTAAATGCAGAGGATAAAGGCATCCCAGATGTATTACAAAATTTCTGCAATAAAATGTAAATGAATTATTTTCCATTAGGGTACCTCTAAACAGCAACACTTCTGGATCAATCATTCATCTGAAGAGCATAGTGTAAAAGCATAATGATATGTGTTAGTTCATTTATCATTCAGGAATGGAGAAGGGAGGCTCCCGAGCTTCCTGATCCTCAAAATGAAATGGGTATACAGTTTTACGTGGCATCAGTTCTAGGATTAAAATTTTACAAGAACTTTGCTATGAATATATTGCAAAATGTCTTCCTCATGACACTGGCCATCAAACTCTGAAAAAGACATGCTTGAGATAAAAATAAATAAATAAAAATATATAAACATAACAAAAAATAATAAATATATATTTATTATAGACAGAGTTTAGTCAAAAGGTAATCCTTTAACAATTACAGTACTTCACATAGTAGTTTGCAGAAATGAATGCTTAACTATGTATATAAACTTCTGGGTTGATCAAATTCTACTCTATTATCATATTTAGAGAGGCATGGCAGAGTAATGGTAAGAGCTGCTGAACTCGCAGAGCTTCAGGAGAATGTATTTGAATTCAAACCTCGTCACTGTCTGTGTGCAGTTTGCACATTCTCCCCGTGTTTGTGTGTATTTTGTGTCATTTTTCTACTCTTTATATAAACTTTTTAAATTGTATATAGTCCATAGTAAACATAATAAACTGACTGCAAATGTTGATATGTAGAAAGGCAGCATATACCATTTTGATATTTGATTTTTAATTCAAAGAGAAAATGTTAGAAAACGGGAGGAAAATACCAGAAATTCTGTTTCGGTGAAATGTTTAATAGCCTCAAGAAAAACATTTTTTCTGATTAAATTTAAATGACTAGTAATATTTACAAATGCAGCCATCAGCACTATACTATATAGTAATATCCATAATCATTCAATCAGAAACAATACAAGCCTGATCATTCCAAAGCCCTATTCAGGTGTTAGTTTTCCCATCTGCTTGTGGTCTTTTTTGTTGTTATACTTTATTTCCTAGTAGGTAATGTTAAATCAGACATAAATCATAAGCATGCTGAGAGTAAGATATCATACAATTTTATTTTGCAAGTAGAGTTGTTTACTAATGGCCATCCATCAGAGACGACTCTGGAAATTGCAATCAGCTATGAGTTAAATGTAGATATACAGCACTTTCAGCTTCAGGCTATGCTTGCTAATTATCTCTTCCAGTATAATATAGTGAAGGTAATCGGAAATCAATGAACCCAGTAATATGTTGTGCTGCTAACATGCCTCTAAACTGTACCAACAGCATTTACAGTAATAAGCTTCAACCAGCCTGTTATTAAAAGTACAGTGCATAATGGCAAGGTAAAAAACATTAAAACATTAGTATTTTCCACCTTTTGGTAAGAAATACATCATAACAGGTTACTTAGTGATTTTCTCATTGCACTCCTTTCCGATATTAAAGTTCAAATAGGATTATGCCCAGCTTCTTAGACCAATGAGGACAATTGGAAATATTGCTTAAAATTCTCATTACCAGGGATTGTTTCTGAATAAAGTACTACACCTTCTGATTGACATCAATCACAAGTAAGGTTCTCCTGAGGGGATGGACCTTACAATACTAGCAATTTAATTCATGGCTATCTCTGAACTGGTGAGAAAAAAAATGAATTTAAATACTTTCTTCATGCATACAATTGTTTTGGTCTGTGCTACCCAGGTCCTTTTATACTAAGGTTTATTAAATTTTGTGTTTTCCCTTTTTTAATAAACCTAGGAAACAGCTTTGAAATCACAAACTTGAGACAGAAAAATGGGAGTGCATCACCCAGGGACTGGAAACTATATGTCTTCCTGTCAAAGCTTAACAACTGCATAACATCTGCTGACTTTTGCACTTTTAACAGCGGAAACTGTAGGCCTTTCCCTCTGCCCTTCAGCAAAAAGTATTTGGAATCCTTCTGGAGCCACTTTTGCATTCAAGTAGCTTGTGTGCTCACAATTTCTGTTAAAAGTATATTATAAATTTGTGCTGCCAAAGGTGGCTTCAAGAAAATACTTAGCTCACATATTGCTTACTCTGCTGGGCACATTAACACTGGTTATTCCAAAATAAGAAATTAACAAGAATTGAAAAGAAACATAAAAAGTACTTATGTGCAATGTAAGTTGGGCAGTCTTTATTACTACACCTCTACTTTGACTCATGGTACTCATGGATATGTGGAATGAATACAGTATCCTAATTGTAGTTATAAGGGTAATTAACTGAGCATGTACAGAAAAATATTTACCATTTTTTACAATGCTAAAAGAATGGATGTCAAAGTCACAAGTTTGAAGTGCACAAAGTACAAAAAATACATAGAAATTTGAATGTGTTGCACATCAGATCAATTGCTCAAGAATCTCGTCGTGCATTATCAATGGGTGCCCCAGACTAAGAATATATGATGATTTAGAAGAAAATCTGTGGATGGGTGCTGCGAAACAGTGGCAATCTCACCTTTTTAGCTGTCCCTAATGGAAACCAGCTTATTTTTTTTTTTAATTTTTATTAATTTTATTACAATCCATACAAAGCAATCAAGATTTTACAAAAAGAAAAATTGAGTTAAGAACAGATTGATCCCCACCCCTGAGAGAGAGAGCAAGCCAAATAACGTTAAATTTAAGGCTTGTAAACATACCTAATTTAAAAAAAAAATTATCTGTGCTTTATGAACTTATTTTAAAATATTACTGATTAGATCGTGCCATGTTTTGAAAAAGGTCTGTACAGATCCTCTAACTGAGTATTTGATTTTTTCCAATTTCAAATAATATAACACATCGGTTTCCCACTGACTTAAAAGAGGAGAGTTTGGGTTCTTCCAGTTTATCAGAATGAGTCTGCGTGCCAACAGTGTAGTGAATGCAATCACAGTTTGTTTGTCTTTCTCCACTTTAAACCCCTCTGGAAGAACCCCAAACACAGCTGTTAATGGGTTAGGAGGGATTGTGAGTCCAAGGCTGTCTGACAGGTGATTAAAAATTTTTGTCCAGAATAATGTTAATTTGGTGCAGGCCCAGAACATGTGACCTAGTGAGGCTGGGGCTTGGTTGCAACGTTCGCAGGTTGGATCATGCCCTGGAAACATTTTGGAGAGTTTTAGTTGAGACAGATGTGCTCGATATATAATTTTGAGTTGTATAATTGTATGCTTTGCGCATATGGAGCTCGAGTGAATTCTCTGCATTGCTACTTTCCACTCCTTTTCTGATATATTAATTGAGAGATCTTTTTCCCAGTGTACTCTTGGATCTTTGAAAGGGAGGGATTGTAAAAGGATTTTATATATTGTAGAGATGGAGTCTAACTCCTTGAAATTGAGCAATAATTTTTCCAGCATGGTTGAGGGTGCAAGATGAGGAAAATCTGGAAGGTTCTGTTTAACAAAGTTCCTGATTTGAAGATAGTGAAAGAAATGTGTAGCTGGAATGTTAAATTTGGAATGTAATTTTCATAGGATGCAAAGACGTTGTCTATATAAAGATCTCTAAGCAAGTTAATTCCAAATTTTTTCCAGATATTAAAAACTGCATATGTTTGTGAAGGTTGAAAGAGGTGGTTCTCTTGCAGAGGTGCCACAGATAGAAGCTTCTCTGTCTTAAAATGCTTTCTTTCTACATTGGTTCCAGATTCTAAGTGAGTGGAGCACAATTGGGTTATTAGTGTATTGCCGATAACGTGTGTTTATTGGAGCACAGAGCAAGGAATACAAAGAAGTACTACAAGATTTTACTTCTATTGCGGTCCATGCCTGTGTATGTTCTTCTATTTGTGTCCAGGTTCTTATCGACTGTATATTTGCCGCCCAGTAATAAAACTGGAAGTTAGGTAGAGCCATGCCGCCTTCTGCCTTTTGTCTTTGTAGGGTCGCTCTTTTGATGCGTGGATGTTTTGAGTTCCAAATAAATGAGGTTATTGTTGAATCTAATTGCTTAAAGAATGATTTATTAATGTATATTGGGATGTTTTGAAATAAAAAAAGGAGCTTAGGAAGAATATTCATCTTAACAGTGTTAATTCTTCCAGCTAGTGTGAGATGAAGGGTTGACCATCTATGCAAGTCTTATTTAATTTTTTCCATGCAGACTGCGAAATTTTGTTGATAAAGAGCTTTATGTTTACTTGTGATGTTTATCCCGAGGTATTTAAACTGGGTATTTCCATTCAATCATGTCGAATGCTTTTTCTGCATCCAATGATAATAATATTTCTGACACCAGCTTATTAAGCAACAAACATTACAGTTCTCTAAAGCCTAACACCAGGAGTCATTCCACTATTGACTTGGATGTCTCCCATCAATTGGAATATAATTGGTTGATTCTTGCCTTGATGTAACATGGACATGAAAGAAGGGGAAAATTATAAATAGTCTGACAGACTAAAAGTAAAAAAAGTAAAAGTAGTGTAGTTGCCCTAGAGCATTCCTAATCCTGGAAGTGACTCCAGAGACTGCAGTTGAAGTAAAACTGGATGCTGCTTATAGTGATAGGTGAGTTGGGACAATGATTCAAGAGGCAGTGAAGTAGTGTGACCATAGTTTGGTGAGAGGGAAATATAAGAAAGATTTCATAATTGAAGCACAGCAGTGGCCAAGTGGGTATGCCACCCCTCCCAACAGTCATGATTTTCTCTGGGGGCTATACCAATCACTGAAGCCAAATTCTCTTTTAATGAGTGAAATGAACATGCACTGCAACAGACTGTCCTTACATCAAGGACTGCTGCTGTTTGTTGTTAGGATGTTATTCTATAGTATGTCATGGTCTCTGGATGAATTACACTCTTCAGCACCCTTTTTTTTGAAGAATGAGATTTAAAGAAGTTTCCAGATTGCTTGTGCCCTTCTATTCTCATCATGGTAACACCAATGCCCAGTTGGGATTTCTTCCTGCTATCTAGCACATGCAAAGAATAAACAAGTATTAATTCCAGTATACCACATCACTCTGCTGTTACTACAAAGTTCCTTTAGAGGACACACTCTACAACCCCAAGGCATGTCGCAGCTTGAACAGCACCTTTCCACCTTAGAAACCACTTAATCAGTATTAAAAATACCAAATTCAGATATGACCATCTTTGCCTTAATGTCTTGTTTAACTTTTCTGTTCCTGAATCAATAAAGAATATGTTCCACTAAAGCTTCTGCTATGTATCAATAAAATTGAATAAAAAAGAAAATCAAGTGACAACGAGCTACCAAGAAGGCAGATTCACCAGTGTTTGTGTCTCAGCTTTTATCCATCCAGATCAGAGAATTTCCAGTGCCATTGTCTCAAAACTTCACTCACATCTACAGTTATTCCCAGTTTCAAATAAAAACTAACAGCGTCAGATCCCTTGGGGGAGAGGGCTTGGGGTGATATGGGTAGTATGTATCGTGATCATGACTGAGAGAATAAAAGTGAAAAAAAAAACGCTAACTTTGATAAGTACTATAAATTTACAGTGACTGTTACAGACGCAAACCAAATGCATGTTTTTATTGCATAATATTAACAATAAGAGCAGCTCTCTACAGTCAGGATCGAACCGGGGACTGTTGAGTACAAGTTAGCAATTCTTACCGCTGTGCTATGGAAACTGTTGCGTCATCCTTAAACCTTTTGTGAAAGTGTTTGTTTGATCTTTGGACTTCAGGCTTTAAACATTATATAGTTTATGTCTGCATTTTGTCATTTATTACTAAAATATGATAAACGTTTCTGTTTTAACAATGTGTTTACACAGATTATTGTAGAAACGGAACACACATGAAATGCATGTGTTCCAAATAATGATCTACCATTTCCATTCTAAAACTCCAGCACTTCACTCAAAGATAATCAACGCTGGAACTGGGAGAACTTTGTACCCGTTCTGCAGCAGTGGACGGTTGGGATAGTAAGCTGCTTGCTGCTTGTCCTCATCAGCATATTTACAAGACAAAAGACACTGACGGAGAGGTGTGAACGGATTTAAAGTGGGTCGGATTCACAAATTTTTTCGTAGGCTTTGGTAATTATAGTGAACATGCATCTCTGTGGACTTTGGTGCTGTGGATTGTGATTACTTAGCAATATATACTGTATATAGTTGTCTTTTTCAGATATAATGACATCCTAATAAGATTTTATGCTGTAGTTACTGCATACTATAATTTAAGTTATAAAATAAAGTTCATTATAATACAATGCCTACTTTCCAAAATGACTTGCTCATGGATAACTATCATATGGACACTGGTGAAGATGGGAGGAAACTGTCTTCCATGATCTGCTTGGAAAAAATGTTAAGGGGTTTGGCTTAATCAATTTGCTTGTAAGAAAACCAAAATGAGTCTGGCCTCTTTGAAGACAAGGATGCACTCAGCTGCTATAAGTAAATCAAAGACCTCTGGTTGTGTCTTATATGTAAACATCTACAGTACATGTTGGAACTGCTTGAAGGATACATTTTTTCTGTTTGCTGAATATTCATTTGTTTTTCTTACTTGAAAATCATACTGTATTGTTTTGAATACTGAGACACAAGCTATGGCAAACAGTCTTAATTGTTGTGTTTATATAATTGTAGTTCTTTAGTGTTGCAGATTGGGAAAATATTTGTGGACAAAAAGGAATTTTATTCAGTTCAAATCCATTTTTTTCACAATGCCTGCTGATCCTTTGTCCCGGCACTTCTGATCTTTCAACGACAGGTATGAGACGTCTCTGCCAGTCATCACCTCCAGCATATTTACAATGTGACATCTGTATGTCCAACAAGCGCTACATATGACGGGCTGACCTCCCTACCTCATGAGGAAAATGACTCGGCATCTATTAAATTCACCAGCTCAGACAGCATTCTTGGTTTGCTTTTGTTAACAGTAAGTGTTCCCAAGATCATTATGATTCAACCCTATCCAGTTATCACCTCTTTATGACAAACCTGGTGTAATTGATTGAGGTCATTTATGTTAGGTAGAATGCCTAGAGGGGGCTGGGCAGTCTCATGGCCTGGAACCCCTGCAGATTTTATTTTTTTCTCCAGCCATCTGGAGTTTTTTTTTTCTGTCCTCCCTGGCCATCGGGCCTTACTTTTTTTTCTATGTTAATTAGTGTTCCCTTATTCTAATTTTTATTTATTTCGTCTTTTTTCTATTTCTTCATCATGTAAAGCACTTCGAGCTGCATCATTTGTATGAAAATGTGCTATATAAATAAATGTTGTTGTTGTAAATGTTGATAATGAAAAAATGCATATCTGGCCATGATGACCTCTCATGTCAATTTTCACACTATTACTACTCTGCTTTATTGTGATACTATATTTTGTCATAGAATGTAGAAAGACAGGCCAATTAACTGAAGTTATGATTCTTGATTTAGACTATTTTACTCAGTTCAAAAGAATCCAGGGCATTGGTAAGGCCTAAAGGCAATACACTAAAGTTCACATATACCATTTATGTCCCTTTTACACTGTCTAGTGTTTTTTTTCCCAAATACTCCACGTTAACTGTCGACTTTTAACTGGCCCTGTATTATATTTGGTGTAAGTGTGTGCATAGATGAATTTAGAATGTGACTCCTGCCTTGTGTCTGTGGCAGCCAGGATAGGCTACAGTCTCACTGTGCCTCTGTAAATGAAAGAACTTGTTCAGAAAATGGATGGATGGGTGGCATTAGACAGGGTGACTAATCGATGACCAACGCTGTATCTCCTCCAAACATATATACAACAATCCCTTTCTTTTAGTACTGGAAGTGGAACATTCACACAATCATTCATTGTATTATTACATCTAATTAATGTAATTTCTTATAGCATATAACTGGAGGGGAAACAAATATATCAAACATTAATTCATTAACAAAATAGGACATAAAATATATATTTTACTAGCATGTTTCATTAAATCAAACTTTGAATTCTGCCTTTAAATATCAGGAAACTTCCATTTTGTTCTCTTACACTCATAATGCTCCCAGCTAATAAACTACAAATTGGTGATACTGTACATTTCACTGATCTTTCTGACATATTAAATATATGAACACAGATGTAATTTCATTTAACAGCTTAATGCAGACGTTTTGAGTTATTAGGTTCATCCATCATTTATCAATCTTCAAATATACAGTCCTTATATACCTTCCATCAAGCTTTGATAAAAGAATACACAAATATTGCAACATAGGCCCTGCTGAGGTATAACATATCCCTCCTACTCTGCACTGCAGACATCTCATTGTCTGCTTGTCATTGCGTCCTTACATCTTTTAAAAGGCACCTTTATAATTTTTTCATTTCCTTTCTGGGGATTTTCAAATGTAACTATCCCTTATGGGGCCGCTAACAGCTGATAACGCTGCAGGCCAAGTCAGTCTGCATTAAACTTCAGCACCTGCTGCTATTCATGACAAAATCCAGAAACCAGTTTTAAATACATTTAGCAGCTGTAACTTGGGACCTTAGAGATTGAAATCCAGAAACGTAGACACATAATAGATCATACCTGGTCTCTTCAATTAAAGTATTATACTGTACTCCAAATTCTTGCACTTTTTAAATTGTTATTTTCAAGGTTATTATGAATTACTTTCTGTTATGACTATGCTCAGAGACATTGTACTATTTTTGAAAGAATCTTTATTGGAATAAAAAGTTGCACAAAAGAGAAATAAAATCCAAATGTGATGAAGCAAGTGTGCTGTATAAATTGTCAACTGCATAAATTAATTTGATTTTACAGCACATCTTGACAAAGGCTGTTCTGTCCTGTCATGCTGGAGCCTTCTGAGGCACTGAGAAAAAACCTGAAGGCGGCCTTAATAACTGCAGATGCTATAGAATCTGTTCTTCCCTGTCCTCAGGAGATTAATTCCGCCCAAGAAGGACTAAAAGAGCATACAAGGAAACATCCCTTATAGGTACATCCCTGGACAGGACTTACAGGCATCAGAATTGGGAAAGCTCACAATCTTCCTCAGAAGACATACGAATCCTACCAGAGACACTGTGCTGGGAGGAGACATACAGGTACAAGAAAAACAAATTGTGAACCATTGGAATTATTAGAATTTTTGCATCAATACTCACTAAAAAAAACAGACAAATACAACCTGCTTAAACCAATAACACACAAACAACTGAACCTCTTCTTGTCAGTACTGAAAACATCAATAAAGCCAACCTGTAAATAGTACGTGAATATTTGTGTTGGCAGAAACTCTTTTAGGAACAAATATTTACAGCAGGAGACGGCATGGTGGCACAGTGGTAGCGCTACTGCCTTGCAGTAAGGACACCAGGAATCATGTCCCAAGTCCTCCTTCTCTGTAGTTTGTATGTTCTCCCTGTGTTTGGGTGGGTTTCCTCCAGGTGCTCCAGTTTCCTCCCACAGTCCTAAGACATAGAGGATATGTATATTGGTAACATAAATTGGGCCTAGTGGTTGTGTGCATGTGTGTTCCCTTAAAATGGACTGGTGCCGGATTCAGGGGTTTAGTTCTGCCTGGGGCCCTAAGCTTGCTAGGATACTCTCCAGTCCCGACCATTACCCTGTCCAGGATTAAACAGTCTTAGAAAAAGGTATGGTATATTTACTGCAGCTGATCACCTGACTCAAACAACATTTAAGAAACCAGTCCTTATAAAACAGTTTCAATTCATTATTATTTCTGGGATTTTTTGCATGAACACCTCACTTCTGGTTATACCAAAGCCTTGGCTTAACCATTCCAGCATACAACTTTCCTTCTGTTTCAACCACTTCTGTTGTTTATTTACTTCTCTGTTTCAGGTCATTTTCTAATTGTATTAGACAAATTATAATATGCTTCAAGTGAAGAACCACAACACTGATATTCTCTTGTAAAATTTTTTATACAATTTAAAATTTATTGTTCCCTCTGTGGTCGCAAGTTTTCCAGCCCTGAGACAGAAAAGCATCCACAAATCACAATGTACCTTCTTTCATGTTTCAAAGTTGGGGTAAAATTTTAGCATTGGTGTTCAGCGTTCTTTATTCACGAAACATAACATTGTGTGTTTCAGCCAAAGAGTTGACATTTTGTCTTTCTTTCCCACAAAAACAACATCCCAGAAGGATTGTGGAGGCATGCTCAATGTCTCCTTCAGAGACCAGCTGATACCTTTTGTCCATGAATACCATTGTTCTGACATATGAACAGAGTCTTTGGAGAGTTCAAGACATCTCTGCAGGTCCTTGACTGTTACTTGAAGGTTCTTTTTCACCTTGTACAGCACTGAACGCAGTGCTCCTACCATGGTCTCTGGAGGAGCTCCATTCTTAGGGAGAGCAGCAAGAATACTGAATTGTCTTACTGTGGATTGATGAATACCCTAATCTTTACAAATGTTTTTTGGCTATTTTCAATCTTATATATCACCACAATTTCTCCAATAAAGTCCTCTGTTATTTCACTTGATCAGGGCATGCTTCACATGAACAGATCTTTCTTGAGAAGACCAGACTGTCACCAACCAAATTCTTTCTGTCTCTTTTTAGAGAACAGGAAACCACATGTCCAAAATTGTTCTCATTGGCTGAAACACCTGACTCCATTTAGCATTGGGTGAAGTCAACAGGCTAGAGTTTCACATACTTTTTTTTTTTTTTTCAAACCTAGACCTGTAAATGTTTAAACAACTTATAAGACAAAGTACAATTCTTTTTGTGTTAATAGTTTAAACAGATTGTGTTTATCTGTTATTCTGACTTAGTTGAAGTTCACATCACATTGATAAAAAAAATTATGCAGAAAATTAAAGTAACTCCATAGGAAATTGGTCTTTTAAAACCTGACAAAAAGTGGAAAAGTATGTTTTACTTGAGCAAGAAATTAGAACAGCGGGTATGGATGAACTGAATAATAAAGCCTGTTTTCCTGTGTGTCTGTTGAGAGTAATTCAGTGGTTACAGTCTGTTTTGGTTGGAAGTGTGGTGCTCACCCTAGCTAAGAGTGTATTTTGCATGACCTTTATCAAGAATTTGCCTGATTACTAAGCTATGTCAAAAAGTTCTCCTTTCTAAATTATTCTCTTAGGCAGAAGCGAAAGATTGACTGCAAATTAAATAAATCAACCTAACTTTCACAGTTTATTTGGTTGAATGTAAAAAAAAAAAATCCATTTCAATATGATTTAGCATGTACTATATTTCACATGCAATATGCCATTATCTAAGCATAATTTTCTATTCATATCTTCACCTTTGCCACATTTTCTCCTATTCTTTTTTACTTACTTAAATGTCACATACTACAAGTATATCATTAAAATGGCAACTTTACTAATGTGTTGCAAGATTCTGAATAGTGCCCGAAATATTAACTTGTGATGACTTTTGCCAAATTGCATTTCACCTGGACTACTTGTAAATACATATCTTGATATACATTTCTTCCTAAACTGCAGCAAATCTCCAAAGATTTCATTATATTCAGACGCTCATTACTACTTATGATGCCCATACCACTAATTTGTAAAAGAAGTAAAAAGTAGTACCCTCTGGTTATACAAGTTACATTGCATAGTGACAATTTACACTAAATATTTTAAGACCACTTTTTTGGCTTTTTATCCATCCATATGTTATCAACCCACTTAATTCTGTTTTGGTGTCATGGAGGTCAGAACTTTATATAACAACAATAGATATAAGACAGGAAGCGACTCTGGATGGAGTACTAGTACATCACTGGACTCATTCATGTGGAGCTAGTTAAGAGTTGCCACTTTATTATCTTTGTTGAAATAAGACAATACTGTGATCTTTATAGATCACATATACTTTATATAGTATATACATTTTTATACCCTCATGGTTGGTTCTTGATGGATGTGCTGTTGTGGATTTTCTTTCTTTAACTGCTGCACATTATGAAATCGATTAGCTCTTTAAATTATTTTCCTTACAGCAAAGGTCGAGAGGTGGTTAAAACTTGAATTAAATTTGTGCTTTTTCAACTTGTGATCCTAACTAGGTATGAGTATTGATCAGTTTGAGTTGTTTTATGATTCCCAAGCCCACCTTATATTATATTTTATTAAACTCTAGAAATCTTAGTTTTTTTATTGTAGTATAAACTTTATGGGCTTCAGGTAGTACGTTATACAAAATATAAAGTATGAGGGCAGAGAGAGACACATTTAGTGCTCTGACCAATAGTTGCATTCAAGTTCCCATTCATTAACACTTCAAGTATTACTATCCCCCACACACTACTATACTTAGAATTATGACCTAAATACATTTTTTTGTATAATAAATCAATTTATAATCAAACTCAATTCATTCAATTTTATAGTGTGTGCAGCCCAACCTAAATATATACAGTGAGTTAGAAAATCATCACTAAGCACTGAATCAGCTTTGAGATATTAAATATGCCACAAACATTATTAGAACCATTTAAATGTGCTCCTCCAACTCAAAATAACAACAATACGTCAATGCTTTATAACATAATTTGTCAGAATGGAAATAACAGCTTTCCAATTGAATTTCTCCACAGTTCTCACAGTTAGTAAGCAATTGCATTATTTAGTAATTTTTTAAATATTATGTTTATTTGCCCTCTTCATTAATTTATACAGTACAATTAGACAATTTTTGGAAAAGATTAGTTAATGCACTGCTAGGCAACAGTTTTTGTCGGTATAACCATCAGGTATTTACATCATTTAATTTGAAGTTCAGAACACAACCCACTCAAGTCACTTAGTATGCTTCCATCACACATAACTGAAGCCAAAATGACAAAGCAACATTTCTGTCTCATAAGGGATCATTTTTAAATACAGATATTTGGTATGTTGTGTTGCACTTGTTTAGATTATATTATTACACTTATATTCTTCATTTTAGCTCTTTTTTTAGTGAACTGGTAATGTGTTATATTTAGTAAGTATAGAAAAACACATTTTTTGATGTGCAGCAGATACATGGGTCTTTGTTCATGTGTTGAGATATCAGAAAATATGATAAATTTTGCTTTCATGTAGTAAATGCATATTTTAAATATGAATGACATTAACCATGTCAGGAATGCCAGGGGCCACGACCCGGCCGGGACGCCATGAGGGACCAGATGTGGGTCTGCGCCCACCCTGGATCATGTGGGGGCCGCCTTCCTGGTTGCTTTGGGGTCACAGGTTGAGGGCATGGAAGCCCCACCCTGTAGGGGCCCGTGGTCACTGCCAGGAGGCGCCCCAATGCCTTGGGGACCTGTTACCTCAGCACTTCCGCCACACCCGGAAGTGCTGGGGGGAAGATTTAGGAGGACACCCGGAGAGCTGCTGGGAGAATAGCCGGCACTTCCGCCACGCTGGGGCGTGGCCAACGGGGGAGTATTCGGAACACCTGGAACTCATCCGGAGCGGTTATAAAAGGGGCCTTCTCCCTTCATTCAAGGCTAGAGTCAGGTGGAAGAGGACGAGGCAAGAGAGGAGAGTGGAGGCGGCCCGAAGAAAGGCATTTGAGTGGCCAGGACTGAATATTGGGGTTTGTGCACATGGGACTGGGTCTGAGTGACCATTATTTGTAAATATTAGATGTATAAATAAACGTGTGGTGGTGACAAACAACATGTCCACCTGTCTGTGTCTGGGCCGCGTCCACAACCATTAATTGAAATCTTTCCATAGAGTAACTGTAATAACTGATTACATTAAAGGTTAATGTTTCATAGGTTGTTCATTTTTTGAATAAATTTGGTAGACAGTGGCACAGTCTGCTGCATCATTGTTAACATATTTCATAAGACAATTATAAATTTAATTTTCTATCACCAACAAATCATGAACGACAGTACTCAGATCTTTTTTTTTATTGCAAATTAAAGGGGTCATAGCCACTTTTACTTTCTGGTTACAGACAAACTAAACTTTAATTTCTAAGCTCAACAATATTCAAGATATTCAATATATTCAATATCCAAGAACAGAATTAACTTGCTTTTAAATGCAACTATCTGTCCCATATGTACAAACATCTGAAGGAAACCCGTTGCACAATATAATGTCTTAGAATTCTATAGTGGGGGTTTCAAAAACTGTGTATCTATCCTCAGAAAAGTATGGGGCATTTTCCAAGACAAAGAGGGTGTCTTCGTTCTGTCCTTTAGGCACTTAGGACTTAGCTGTGATCATCATTTATTTCCTTGTTCCAGAAGAACTAGCTAATCAAACAAGAATACACTTTCTGCTGACCAGTACAATATATATAAAGTATATAGAACAGACTTACTTCTAATGTTTAATAACTTTACTAGACACATTACCAGGTAATACAACAAATGTAAAGATATTTGATATCTCTTGTCCCATGTGAATGCTCAGCACCTTTCCTGATCCTGATCCTTCTGCTCGTGGTCTCTTTATTTATGTATCCAAATATATTATATTGTTTAAATGTAATTCTGTACAGTATCAAAGCTAAACGATTATTAAAAGTAATAAGGTTCACAGATCACAGTGTCCCAGGGTCACTGTTGTTTTTTTTTCTTTTAACTCTGGCAACACCATCATTGGGCACAGTTCCACCCAAATCCACCTATTTAATGTCACTAATCAGCTTAACAACATGGCTCTGAACAGTCCAAAGAAAAAGTGGTGCCTACATGAACACTACACAATCATGAAAAAAATATACAAACTCCATACAGAAGCCAACCCAGCTGGGGACTGAACAAAATGAGGCAGCAACACTGCTTTGTGTGCTATAATACAAGGCATGAGAGTTTCAGTTTATTTAAAATAAACATAATACATTTCTTCATTTGGAACCATACAAAATGCAAGTAACAGAACTCTCCAACCAAAAACACGTCTGGTACTTTCAGGGAACTTCTTAAAATAAAAAAACACAACTATATTTCCAATATACATGTTAAAACACTAATGAAGCAGAATATAGCACTCTTGAGACCATTCTAACCACTAAGGCTTCAATATCTGAAACTGAATAGACACCCAGTCATTTTATATAAAGGTCTCATAGGTGCCATTGTTCACTTCAGCACGTTTAGGGTCATCTGTAGACTGCTACACAGACTCTTCCTTAGGTCAGGATGCTTTCAACTGTCTGGTCCTTTCCAGCTCCATTTCTTTGTGATCCTCTAACAGAAGAACACTGGGGATTAACAGACCCCATAAATGCCAACAAACCTGCTGTGGAAGCAAATACAAATCTTTACCAAAACAAACATACCACCGGACGGATAAGACAGAGCTGACAAAATTCTACCACCAGCAGTTTATTGTGCATTATGTGCAAAAATATACACAATCATATTTTAAAATAAACAGGGTCATGACAGAAATCTTGCATATTTTGTAAACCAGAAAGGAGAGTTTAAGAAAATACTTATTATTAAATAACAGTTACCACGCTATCTTCATAACTTGTTAAGTAATGTAGTAAATGCGACTCTAGCATAAATTCAGTCAGGCTGTATCCCATGCCAGTATCAATATTTAAATACTCAACACAGAATCAAAAATGAGACAGGAACACTTAAAGCCCCAGGATGCTTTTATCCCACATCCACAGTTAATGGATTTCCTGCTTAGCACGTAGAACACATATACTGTACTGCACATTTACAAATTACAGTAAAGCAGCAAATTGCTAGGCTCTGTTTCCATCACAAAGTAACACTGCTGCATATTTCTTAGTGGTAAAGATAATTACAACTTCCTTCCATTCCTCAGGAGATGGCGGTTGTAATATGACAGAGACATTAGATTTTCTTTTTCTCTTGAACATTACCAGCTGAATAACTGCCACATTTTAACAAATCACAAATGTAGAACTGTTATATAAAAAGGATGTACTTGTTTCCAAAGCAGTTAGCTGAAAAACGTTCAATTAGAAATGTGAAATCTGAGAAATTCAGACTATTCCTTGAGACTGCATATAAAAGCCTTTCTATGCTTCTCTAAATTGCATCCTCCCAGGCACATACAAATGAACCAATGCAAAAAATATACGCATTAACAATATCTGGCAATATCAAAATGTCAGTGAAGATGAACTGCTAAATTCTGGGGATTTTCACCTTCGACAGCCCCCACTGTGTAGTCAGCGGAGATTGAGGCAAAATGTGAATATTATGGAAAGCACTGAATATATGGGAAAACTGTTGATACTGTATGTGCAGCATTTGTGAAGCTCTGCGAACAGCATACAAGCAGCTTAAAGTGGAGGTGGTAAAAATAAGCAAGAAATTAATATACATGTGGTCATAAACAAGAATAATGGCATTAGTAAAATTAAAGTAAATACAAGGAGGAAACAATGAACAAAAAACATCAGCAGCTCAATAAGATAAGAAAAACAAGCAATCAGGAAATGAATCATTCATGTTAAATGGCCATTAATTCCAAGAAGGGATTGAAGTAGGTCACAATATTTTAAAGTATCATTTTGCAGACGGCAGTTCCCAACCCTAGATGGTAATTATGGCTCTAGTCCATTGCTGGGCACACTGACAGTTAAACTCAGAACAGGTCAGTTTTTCTGTGTTCTGGCTAGTGTTCCTTTCCTGACATATGTTTGTTTTCCTATTTCGGTCATTTTTCAGTTTGAATTATTTAGCATTTAGCATATTTCTGTTAATATTGTTATATTCACTTATCATTTAGTCAGTATGTTTAATATATTATTGTTTTGTTATATTTAAAAATATTTACGTACTGTTTCTACAATATCTTTATTTTTCCTGTATTCTGTGGGTGGTTCCCCCTATAAAGGCTCAGGGCAATGCAATCCCTTGCCATTCATTGAATGTGTTTAGATGGAGTGAGGTGTATCTGTAAGTACTGCTATCTGATTTTCAGGTATTTTTTTCAACTCTTTGCTTCTATATTAGGATTTCAATTTAATATTTTTGTATTGGGACTAGTATGCTTTCGGATTGCCTTTTTGGCAACTCCTTTTGCCTCTTTTGAGTATTTTGCTATATTTTTCAGATTTCTGTGGATAAATTTTCAATTTTGTAAAGATTTTTGTGGACTTGCCTCTACCCCCACCTGGAATTTTCATGGTGTTCCCCCTGGAGGGACGTACCTGGAGCTTTTTGCTATTATATGTATTTTAAAAGCCTGTTCTCCATTTTGGGATCTAGTCTGGCATGTAGCCTCCCAGTAGGGTAAAGCTTGCTTAGGTGAGGCTTGTGTTCAGGTTGGTCAGTCAAACTTCTGGCCTGTTTTTTTGTGGTTCTTTTTGAAGGCCTCAATAGTTTTTATTATTTTGTGGTGTCAGAATCGCAAAAAGTTTAGAGGCACCAATAAATCTAAATTGTGTGCTTGTATAAAGAAACACATTGGTTAAATGGTTAAGGGTGTTGCCTCACATTTCCTCAAATCAAATCCTGGCCCAGACACAGCCTGGGTGGAGTTTATATTTTTTGCCATGTCTGATCACTATTAAACATATTCAAGTAGTAATATTAGAGACATACAGATACATTTGGGGTTGAAAATATGTGTGTAACATCTACCATTTTTGATACTGATATTTATTGTTTAACTATTTTTTTTGTGTGCAAGTTGCAACTATGTTTCAGTGTAAAGCGATGACTTAAATGAGCCAAGAATTCTCAACTAATCAGCTAAGGCTCAGGAACAGATCAAATAAAATCAACATCCTCTGTTTTTATGTTATTTTCCTTTTAAATAGGTATATGCTGCACTGAGACCATGAATTCAGAGTGACAGATTTTACTTTCAGTGTGTTTTCACTGAATGTCTTCCTCAAATAAAAGCTCAAGTGACAAAGAAGCAGCAGGCTGTAGTGCAAACAATGCAGGGTTCCCAGTTTAGCTTTCAGGTTGGCAGCATGTTCATCCAGGTGGTGCCCTTGCAGATGACTATATAAATTTGTACTGTTACTATTTTTTTTATCTTTATCCTGTTACACAAGCCATCTGCAGATAGGTGTTGCATACTGCTATTTTGCTATCACTGTTATTCATGGCAGAAAATGACCACATAGCGGATATCATACACAGCAAAGCCATACAGTGTTCAGTGATTAATCATCCTTCTTTGGTTTACCAAAACCAAACCGTCATATCAGTCTAGTGTAAGAATGCTCATTTTTTTATCCTATAGTATATATAAACTACAGGTCAATTAGACATATATACTATTTGCTATTCAGATATACAGTAATTAGTCTGTGAAAGATTAGAGCCAAGGTGTCTTCAGTAATACATCTGTGTTACTTAAAAGATAATTGGCGACAGTGAAAACATATAATATGGGATTGTTCCCCTTTATCCAACTTCATACATTTCCTCTCACCTTGTTCATAACCAGAACTTGACAAACTATTATCTTACTGTAGTGCTCCTACTATTTTCAAGAATAAAACTGTACAAATTGTGATAAGGCACTATATAGCGCCCGACCCGGCACAGACTCATGCAGAGGCACGTGTAAAATGAAAACAGTTTTTTAATATATTCTTCAGCCATGGGACATGCCTTCCCCGTGCCCCACAGGCCCAACACAGTCCCAAAGCAGTTAACTCCACAAAAAACACCTTTTTCCCTCTTCACCTTGGCACCACCACTCCTCCCAGGTAACTTCATCCTCTTCTTCCCGATTCTGGCTCTCGAGTGGTGGAGGCTGGCCCGTTTTATAGCCCACCCGGAAGTGTTCCAGGTGCTTGACCACCTGGTCCCAATTGCACCTCCGGGTGGGGCTGATGACTCGTCCAGCCAGGTTCTTGAGTTCCGGCAGCACTTCCTAGCGGCCACCCCAGCTCCCAACCAGGCTATGTAGGACTCCATGTCCCATGGAGCCACGCGGGAGACTGAGGAATCAATGTCGTCCAGGGAGGCTGTCACCAAGCGTCCCGGGGGAGGTATTGAGCTGCCCATTGTGGCTCCCTGGAACATATGCAGCAGGGGCATCCTGGCCGGGCATGGGCCCCGGCCGTCCCTCACAAAATATAGAAGCAGACAAGCAGCAAAACTACCCTTTAATGTATTCTTTACACAGTTTAACATGGAATCTGTTCTACAACTCATTTAATAATTTCACTCATTTATTTTCTCTTGCACCACACTAATAGCCATTAAAAACATTGATATACAAAACACAAAGTATATATCACAAGACAGTACTGAATTATAAAAGAAAGACTACCTTACTAAATATTCTGTAATAATAAGACTTAAAAGGTAATGAAAATAAGGTGGGTATTCATTCTAAATCACAACACTAAACACTATAAAAACAAACTTGAGAAGTTTTTGCAAAAAATGAGGGCAACTAAAACTGAGGGAGGTTTCACAAAATAGGCACTAAAACAACAAGTTGGCTGATATAGTAATGTCACACATATCTCACAATAATATACACAGTATACAGCATTAAAGTATATTATTCTTCTAAAATGTTCAGATTCAGAACGTTCTTGGTGTATTATCAAAATCATGGTGTCAGCACAATAAGATCAGGGAAGCATTAATGTAGTGTACAAGAATCTAGTGGCAGCATTTTAAACCTGTTAAAATACAACTACATTTATATAGCAACTTTACCATGTTATGGTCTCCTAATACCTTGTGAACAATGACCACTGAAGTGAGAATACTGTAAAAAAGTATTCGAGCCATGAATTGTAGAAGAGAAAAAAAATTATATTAGCATAAAAGCTAATATAAAAAGCCTTCTGGTGACGAATTTTTCGCCACTACAGGATCAAGGGTTTGATTCCTTGCTGGGCCACTGTCTGAGTGAAGCTTGCATGTTTCTCTATTTTTGAGCTATTGTGTTCCACAAAGTTCCTCCTTCATCCCAAAGACATATAGACTAGGGCAACTGTTGTCTCTAATTTGACCCAGTGAGAATGATGGCGGGTATGTGTATAAAGGTAAGTGTATCCCTAGCATCATGTCCAAGGTTTGTTCTTGCCTAGCAGCCAATGCTGCCCGAATTGGATCTGACCTCAGCTGACAAATTAATAGATCAACCACTCATAAGGATGTGGTGAACAACCAGACCTGGTGGTAAGGTAGACATGACAATAAAGCTCATCACCCAGATCGACTTTTTTCATTTTATCCTGTGTTTTTATCCTAACAGATTTTTATTCTTATTTCTGCTGATGATTTTTCCTTCTAATTCAATTAAACAACCACTTTCTTATTAAACAATTTCAGGGCTGGTGGCATTCTAGTGTATACTATGCCAGGATAGTGGAAACCAGAATCTTAGTTTTTACATTTAACATTTAGTTTTTGTCCCCAAAATAGTTTTTTTTTCCTTTTATGACGACCACAGCCATGTTGGTGATTGCAACAATGTCTGTTGCCAGCCATTTGATTAAAAGTAGACATCATGCATGAGAGTAATGCATCATTTTATTTAAATGAAAGTGCATGGCAGCTCATTTATCCCTGCATTGGATAAGATTACAATCTTTCTTGAAAATATTAGCGTTATTTAGGGGGGAAAAGATTAACGCTGTATTTGGACCGTTTGCTTCGCTTTTAACCTTTTTTGATTCTCATTTTGGGCTTAGGTGCTAGGTTTCAATTTATTTTTCTGATTTATAACTTTGCTTGCTTAAGACTTTGTACTTCCTGTTCTCCCTTAATTTGTGTTTCTCGACATCTGTCAGTTTTCTCAGTTACTTTCCATTTTCTATTTGCTTGTCTCTTTCTTGGTATAAAGTACACCAATGCTTTTCAGGGATCAAATTTGAAAACATAAAAGCTATCTTTTTTCTGGCTAAATATGAAATTGTTACGCCTGTTTCGGTTCACTCTAAGTAAAAGTGTTAATCAAAATATACTTTTCTTTGTAGTGACAGGCAGAGATGGCATATGAATTAAACAGGTCTTGATGTAGCAGTGATCGTCATGCCAATGGACTAAAGGCATGCAATCAAACAAACGGACAAAACAAGCTGAAAGACACAAGACAGGCAAAAGATGAAGACTATTCCTTAAGTTAAATTAAAACTAATCTTCTGTCACAGGAGTCTTTTTTCTTTTTGATTTCATGTGGACAATTACTGAACATGAGATATGACCTTACATATGATGGCTGCTGGAACCACATAATGTTACATCCAATCTTACACATATGCTACACTTCCTGGCAATTTATGTGTTATAATAAATTAAACATCCACTGTAAGAGCCAATCTTAGAAACTTAAAGTTTTGAGTTAAACTCATATTAATGTTTGCTTAATAGAACAGAATATAAATTTCTTTCATAGTCATATCTTATGGTACAGTCTTTTCCCCATAGAAGTTAGTAAGAGATAGAACCTTCTTACTATAACTAAGAAACAGTGTGATAATAGATTCAGTTGTGTTTAGAACAGGTCCCAGTGCAGAGGGCCTTAAAAGACCCATTTTCTACTCAGAGATGGGATAAGCATACAGTTTTCTGACCGTTTTGAAATGGTTCAGAAATGTTAAGTAAATGGTAATGATTTGAAAAGTAACAAGATTAAGCTTTGAACTGAACTTTTCTTAACATTAATTTTTTTTCCCTTTTTGCTATTTTAATTTTCTTTTTTGTGTGAACTGTTTTACTAGTAAACTTAACTAAACTTTTAAAAACAAAGATATTTTGTCTGTGGAATTATTTCTGCGTGTCAGGCCTTTGTTTAATCCCATTTTTTGAGTTACAGCTGCTGAATTTTGGTTACTTTGGAAAAACGCAGCTACACCCACCAAATGAACAATTGAAAGTCTGCTTATGTGAAATAATTATAAACAGAATAAGCAGGGAATCAAATCAAAAATATATAATAGAAAAACAAAAACTAACAAAACAAAAAGAAAACAAAATGTAATATAATAAATACTTTTTAGAAAATTGGCAATGATTGTTACAGATATAATTTATGTTAATAAACATATAGAAAACTCAAAGGAAAACAATATGATGGATAAAAAAAGAAAACGTATGCTTTGAGTTGACAATAAAATAAACCAAAGATAGTATTGCATAGATGTGACAATAAAAATAAGAAATGACAAAAGTATTAACAAATGTGAATTTAATGCATCAGAATGATTGTAAAAGACATATACATACACTCACAAAAACACAATTCATAAAAACACATATGCTAACTCAGATTGTATTGTATAAACACAAAAATAATATCAAGAATCAGTTTATAAAAAATAGATTAACTAAAAGTTTTCAGCAGTGTGATTTTCAAATTTTCATCGGACCTTAATAAATAAAGCAGTTCCCACAAAAACACCAGTTGTTAATTACAAAGGGTGTGAAACATGTGACATGTTTGGGGACCCTGTTGTGGCTTAGTCAATAGCAATTTCGGTCAATGCCTTTCAAGTTAGTAACTGTTCTTCAGGGACATTATTATATTGGTAAATGAAAAAGGAAAATTCTTGCACCAGTGTCAGGCAAGAGAATAAACTCTTAACTGTCAAACACTTTTATTTCTGTGAGGCTATGAGGGAGATTGCAAAAAGTATAGTTTATTAATTGATCTCTGCTTATTTTAGCTGTTTATAATGCATGGTGTCATAGCAGCCAAGCTTCCAAAAGGTGATGATGTCACAACTGTCTGATAATTGATGAGATCATAACAGCACAACGTGGCACAAAGAAAACAAAAATAATAAAAATATATATATTTTTTAAAATTCTGAGATAATTTAACTAATAAATCATTAGAAAAAACTAAAAGAAATACAGAGAAGAGATACTTGGATTTTATTTTTCACCACTGATCATCCAAACAATCTCTTTGAATTCAGAGTTTTTCTTGTTTTTAGTGTTTAAATCACACATACTTAACCACTGTCAACCTTTTCCTATAGAATGTACAAAGTCTAATACTGTCATACTTTGTACAGAGTACATTAAAAAAAACTAAATATATATGTTATACAAATTAATGTTAATCTTTTTTTCCTCTTTTTAGATTTTATTTCTTGGCTTTATTATTGTTTATGCAAGTATTGAAGGCCTGTATTCCATCAATTTTGGTGTTAAAAGAAACTGAATATGGAATATTTATGGAGAGGTTTTCATAAAAATATCAGTAGTTCCCTTTACTTTTGAAACTCTGTTTCAAAATGTCTTTGTTGTTTTATTTAGAATTATTGTTAATGCACCAGTTTTATTTGTTTTTTTGTTAGAATAAGTTATAATTAAACAAATAAAATTAATTGTTAAAATATAAGACATTTAATTAAATCAAACATGTGTGACACTAGTCCTTCATTCAACATGATGATTTGGATGGAGCCCCAAGGTTAAGTAGTTCAGGAAAAAATAAAACATGAGACACACTTGAGGGCACACTTTATTACAGAGTACAAATTATTAATAATCTGCTACTGTTGTATGCACATTCATTATTCATGAATATGCTTTATTAAAATAAACCCTTTTTTAATACTTTTTCAATGCTTCATTTTGCCTTGATCCACTAGCCTGGATTTTATTCACTGCTTTTTCAAAACATGAGGCTGCTTAGTTTAAAATTAGACCCAATAGGCTTTACCATTTACTTTCATGTTGCACCTGACCATGTCATGATATAAAAGAAAAACAAAATAAGATACATCTTCTAAAGATAGTCTTAGTGTCAGTTGTACTCATCCACCCATTGTCAGAGCTTGGTTTGACCATTATAGGGTCATGGCAGTATTGAGTAAAATTTCAGGAACAGCCCATTAGTGGATCCACTCATTCACATTCACACAGAGTAAATGGACATACACAGATTAATCATATGTATATCTTTGGGGTAGGGATGAACCTGACAGAGTTAGAGGAGGAAACCAAACATAACACAGGAAGAACATGATAATTCCACAGTAGAAGAACTGTTAATTGATTGCTAGTTCACGAAACTGTAAGACAACAGTTCTATCCACCACTATCCTACACCATGTCCATATTCTTTGAGGTGGGTGCGTTGCAAAGGCCAAAAAGAACCACCCAGAAATGCCAATGTCCGCCCCTAACTGAGAATGCCATTTTTCCTCAGCTTTCAGAGCCAACTCCAACTGGTCAATACTTGCTCCTCAAGTCTAACACTGAGAATAAGCTGGATCTCACCATCAGATTGAATGCCTTGTCTATTCATTGAAGCGATCAGGAATCCACTAGTGTTACTGCACTGAGCTAGCAATAGTTGATGCAGAATTACCATTCTCCACTCTTCTTCCGAACTATCACCACAAAGGAAAGCGAAACGGTTCTATAAGCCTGGTAGCCCAGATGTCAAATACAAGCTGCTCTCAGCCTCAGCTTGCTGTCCCAAGGGAATTTTTTCCAGGAACTGTTTGATGTTATGGGGCTCTCTAGTGTCAATGGTATGACGTACCAGGTGGGTGCAGTCAATGTTTTAGGGGGTAAACAGTCCCCATACTAATGCAGCAGTTGCTTAAGCTGTTATTGCTGTGGTGGCTCCAGCCCTGGATAACTCTCTTTCCAGAGGTTTTCTATAGTATCTAATGATATTTCTATCATTCCACTGACCACTATCATGGGTAGTAGAAGTGGCCTCCAGAGGTATTACCACTAACTGTTTTGGTGGCTGGCTTTGGCTAACCATTAATAATGGGGTACTTCCTGGAACTGTTATGATCCCTGTACAAAAGTCTAACTAGGCCCGATGCTTAACAAAAAAGTCCATGCTCAAGTTACATGGGTCCCTAATATTTTCTCTGCATTCAATACAGGTTTGGGCCCAAGTCCCATCGTAATCAGGGCTGTAGTATGAAATTCTATCGGCAATGTTATGTCTATGGTAGTAACTATTGGGGCACAAATATTTTGCAAAAGACAGTCCTCTAGCAGCAAATCAATCCATACCACTGCGGCCATAGCACTCATGTCTACCAGAGCCTTCACTGGCATGGTCCAGACCTAGACGGGCAAATGAGAGTAATCACCTTGCCCTATCTGTGAATCACCAGAATGTTCAAATCACTGGTAGAACCTTCCTTAGAGTTTGCCCTGGGGCCTGAAAAAGTCCCTTCTACTCTGGACCCAGCCCTTTTTCCGCCATTTTTCCTAGCTCCAGTGTAGGCTGTGGAAGTGGGCGGTAGGGTTAACACCACTGGAGAAGTCCTTACTGTCGACAATGGCAACAGACTAGGTGTATGGCAGTGGAATATAAGGCTCATGTCAGACCTGACTCCAGCTGTAAAATTTGGTTGTAGGCTTCATTTCTAAGGGCAATGAGCCTGTCCTCCAATGGTGAACAACTTGTCATGGCAGCTGTAGATGGTGATTCTTCTCCACATGCCAACTTAAACTCAATGGCCTTCTCAAGTGCTACCTCCAAAGTCGGTGGCTGTACAAGCTGCACACGGTGGTGAAACACTGTAGGTGGCAACTACAGGAGAAATACAGTGAGGGAATAAGAATTTGACTTACAAAGAAATGATGTAAATGTTTAAGGTAGTTTCATTGTAATGGAGAGGGATAGAATATCAACCAAAAATCCAGAACATATTACATACAAGTTATAAGTTAAATTGCATATCATTAAGAGAAATACATATTGGATCACTTACAACCCAACCAGAATTCTGGCTCCCATAGATTGGCTGTGTGCCCACATGGCACACAGATTAAAATTAATCAATCAGTCAATCAATTACAGATACTCCTGATCTCAGCTCGTTATGTGTATAAAGCACACCTGTCCACAGAATCAATTTCTTTCATTCTAACCTCTCCACCACGATGGGCAAGACCAAACAGCTGTCAAAGGATGTCAGGGACAAGATTGTAAGCTTGCACAAGGCTTGAATGGGCTACAAGACCATCAGTAAGAAGCTTGGTGAGAAAGTGAAAACTGTTGGTACGATTATTCGGAAATGGAAGAAATATAAAATGATCATCAATTGCCCTCGGTCTGGATCTGCATGAAAGATCTTGCTTCATGGGGTATGGATAATTGTGAGAAAGGTGAGGGATTCACCGAAAACTACATGGGAGGAGACTATTAGTGATCTGAAGGCATTTGGGACCACAGTCGCTAAGAACACCATTAGTAACACACTATGCTGTAATGGACTGAAATCTTGCAGAGCCCACAAGGTCCCCTTGCTCAAGAAGGTACAGGTCCATCTTAGGTTTGCCAGTGAACATCCAGGCACATCTCAAAGTGCATAAAAACAAAATAGTGCACAATATTAGCAATAATATTGGTTTCTCTTTTGAAAAAAAAATATGTTGGTTATATAATAAGAATTATTATATTTACATGGCATTTCTTTCATTGATTACAACACTTTGTGCCCCTTGCAGGACACAAACCCATAATCTTTTTAATGTGAGGCAGCAGTGCTATGATTGCACCACTGCATAACTATGACCTAGTTATATCACAAAGGGCATTTAACAGAATAAAAAAAAACTATCAGCGCTACCAAAACTGCACAAATCCATAACAAGTGGTAAACAGTAACTAACACACATGAATACAGTATCTACAGCACACTGAGGGAACACACATGTTGTGTTGATATTGTGACATGCCTTGCTACTGCATGGGCTGTGAGGGGGTGGAGTCTTAGGGAAAGCACTTTGTGAGGGTTCAGGGTGCCTCCCTAGAGAGAGCTGAGTGACAGGATTAGGGTGAAAGGACAGGATATGGTATAAGAGCATTGTAAAAGAACAAAAAGAGCTTCCCGTGCAGAAGCAGCTCCTTTGACATGCTACTACCACCACTTCTAGACACACAACAATGCACTGCATTGTCGGTTGAATGTTACCAGGCTATGATGAGTACTGCATTCAGGGTCTGTAATACTGCAGGAATCTCTGAAGGAAGGTTAAATGTGTTTTCTTTGTTTTTCTTTGCGTTTCTGGTGGGAGCATGAGCTGGGCCACTCAAAGATTGCTTCTAGGCTGCATGTGGCCGGCCCTAAGCCTTCTGCCATTGCATGACTTGGACCCCTCCCTCACTGTTAAGGCTGTGACAGGAAGTTTTTCTTTCTTTACATTTGAATCACTCTCCGGTTTATTTAACTTTTCTACACAGTCCGCATTCTGCTTCAGTGTCATGGCCCTGAAGCACGTTGGTCCTTTACTCTTTCCCAGTTCTCTTCACGGTTACTCATGCATTCTGCTTCCATACACTGTGCTGCTATTCCTCATACTCATGCATGTTGCTCCTGCATGCTGAGATATTCAGTTTCTCAAATGACAATGCCTCAACAAGTCTTAATCTCTTTTTTGCCTATCATACTACACTCCTCAGTCTCAAAGATTTTGCCGATTGTAGCATTTTTTCCCTCCACCAAAACCACCTCTTGTGCTTCTTCCACTTTTCTACCTTCCCTAAGTTTACAGACATGTTTCATTAACGTTTCACTTTGCTCCTTTAGGAAGTGCAGTGCTCAATAGCTGTCCAGCCACATGGCCCAAGGAATCCCCATTCCTATCATTACAATATATGCCAGATGATGTTCCTCATATTATGTTCTTAATTGTGTGAACAAGTTAAAAGATTCGATAAGCATTAACCATTTTTTCTTTAAATGCAGAAAAAAATAAATATTATTAATTGGTGGAACTCATATAGGCAGCAACAAGGTTCTGTCACTTGAAAACCCAATAGTCCTACATATTATGTTTACTAAATCAGCATGCAATTCAGATATTAACCTTTGACCACAGTTTACCTTTTGTCACACACACTACAGCATTACTAACTAAAACCTGCATTTTCTATTAAATATATTGGAAAATTCAAATGCTTTCTAAGTATGGAGACTGCAGAGACATTAATCCATGCATTAGTTCGCAAGGCACAGTACCTGATGCACAAAGTGTCAGCCATCAAGCCATTACTTAAAAAGTCAGACGTAGACCCCTACATACTTAATAACTATAGACCCATTTCAAATTTACCCTTTCTCTCTACAATACTTCAAAAAGTAGTCACACCTTACGCATCACAATTTATTTGGGAAATTCAAGTCTGCCTTCCACATTGGTCATAATACAGAAATGGTACTAACGTGTGTTTTAAATGACATTCTGCTATCCTCTGATGAAGGAAACTCCACTGTAATTAAATTGTTAGACTTAAGCTCGGTGTTTGACACCATTGACCATTCTATTTTACTGAATGGGATAGAAAATGATGTTAGGCTTACAGGCACTGTCCTTGCCTGGTTTAGTTCTTATTTATCAAATTGACTCCAATATGTACAGAAATAATCTGACAATACTTCATCATTATACACAGAACTGAGATATGGTGCTCTGCAAGACTCAGTACTGGGACCTTTACTATTTTCACTTTACATGCTTCCACTGGAATCTGTCTTTAGAAAACAATGTTAATTTTCACTCATATGCAGATGACACCCACTTATACCTTTCTTTTAGACCAAATGAAGTTTCTTCGATGTTGTCTTTAATTAGTTGTGTTACTGAATTAAAGGAGTGGATGGATGAGAATTACTTGTCTTTAAACACAGATAAAACAGAGATGTTAATTATTGGAGGGAATGACGCTGATCATAACAATACTTTGTCATCATTCAACACAGTTGGAACCACCATTAATTTTACTAAATCAGCCCACAATCTAGGAGTTATCTTTGACTCTAGCAAGTCATTTAAACTGCACATTACAAAGTTGTCTAAATTATGTTTCTTCCTTTTTAAAAATGTTGAAAAATTAAGGTGTTTTCTAAATAAGCAGGATTCTGAGAAATTAATTCATGCATTTATTTCTGGTAGGATTGACTACTGCTATTCAGTGTTAACTGGACTGTTCTTTATACAGCTTCCAGTTATTCCAAAATCGCTGCTGCAAGAATTATTACAAGAACAAGAAAATACAAACACATAACTACAGTTCTTAAATCCTTACACTGGTTCCCGGTTAAGTTTAGGACAGATTTCAAAATCCTCCTTTTAACATATAAAGCATTAAATGGCCAAGGTCTGGCTTATTTGTGTGAACTTATCATGACTTACAACCCAGAACGCACATTAAGATCTTAAGGTGCGGTCTGCTTATGATTCCAAGGATTAATAAAATAACAGTTGGAGGTCATGCCTTTAATTACAAGGCCCCTAAATTGTGGAATAGTCTGCCTGCTACTATAAGTGATGCTCCTTTGGTCTCAGCTTTTAAATCCCGGCTGAAGACTCACTACTTCAGATTAGCATATCCTGACTAGAGCTGCTGATTAACTGTACAGACTGGATCTCTGTTGTTAGTCATTAGCATTAAAACATAAGTAACATGATAGTTATAATTTATTACTAAACCTTGCCTATTCTGTTTCTCTTCTTGGTATTCAAATGTGCCACTTGGTGTCACTGCTCTCTTTGAACTGCCTTTCCCAAGGTTTCTTCCATTTTCCCCAACAAGGGGTATTTTGGGAGTTTTTCCTTGTCTTCTTAAAGAGTCAAGACTGGGGTCTGTCAAAAAGCTGCACCTGTTAAAGCCCATTATGGCACTCCTTGTGTGTTTTGGGCTATACAAAAATAAACTGTATTGTATTGTGTATTGTATTTATAGTAGAACTAGCTACTGCAATGTATTATTCATACGCTATTCAAATCATTTGATTTCTAACTTCAGTTAATTAAAAATGCTATTTCTCATTAGAAATTGGAAGGATGATCAGATGACTCTGCCTTCCAGCTAAGTTTAGGGTGGATTGCAAAATCCTTTGTGGCCAACAGGGGACATGACACCTCCCCAAACACCTGACACATTCAGGCTCTGACACAAGTACTGCGGACAATGAGCTTTTGTTTGGTGTGAAACTCTTCTAGGAAAGAGTTTCCCATAGCACCAAGCACAGTTACAGCTCCTAAGTACAGTAACACACACTAGCTCTCTGTCGTCTTATCTTCCTCACAGTCTCCTCCTCTTCTTTCCTCCCAGCAAGCTTCGTTCTTCTCCTTCCGACTGTTTCTCCCAGAGTTGAGGAAGGCAGCTCCTTTTATGTGACACCTGGAGGCACCTGTTGTCCCAAAGCTGCAATTCAGAAGCACTTCTGGGTAACACTCATCCAACAAAGTATAGCTCGCCATTCCTCACAGCACCGCCTGGCAGCACCCATGGAACTCAACAGGGCTGAGCCGGCAAACTCCATTTTCCAGGATGCCCTGTGAGAATCCATGGCAATGCTGCAACATATGGGGGAAAGCCATCAAGCATCCTGGGTAGAATACAAAACCCTGTGAAGGCTATCTCCCCCTGTCCTTCCAAGCTGAGGGCATCCCAGTTGGTAACCTCACACATTATTTTAGCACAAAATGTTTTAATTGACCTAGGCCCTACTTAGTTACCTGAACTTGTTAGTACTTGCATACACAAACATAAGTTAACATCTCAAGACATTGATATATTTAATCCTTAGAATGTTTAGCACAAGTTTTAAATTGCCTAGGTCCTACTTAGTTATCTGAACTTATCAATACTTACTGTACATACTGGAACATATTTCAATCTAGAGGTGCTTGTCTACCATATATTCGAAGGATTAGACATAAAGTTCTAAATAGACTAGACCCTACTTAGTTTTCTGAATTTGTGAAAGGTTACATACTGTAACATAGCAACAATCTAGAAATACCAGTCAATTAAATATTCCAAAGAATAAATATAATGCTAATAATTGATTAGGCCCTACTTAGTTATCTGAACGTGTCAAAACTTATTTTTGTACATGGAGCACATGTTAATAAGATTTCAAGATTCTGGACTGGACTACTAAAGATTCCAAGTATCAGTCAAAAATCATAATATTGTAGCATGCCAGTAAAGATTGGGCAGCCAGGTGAACTTAGAACACTGAAACAGAGACTTTCTCTTGTATAACCAACCAAGGACCACAATGAGAATTATTTCTGCAGGAATGCAGACGAATGGAGCAGTTGTTTTCCTCTCCTTAGCTGTCAACCTCCTTATCTCAATTATAACATAAATAAATCAATAATGCTACAATTTTTAATGATAATAAAATAGAAATTTCTCTGTTTTAAAGTGTGTTCGGGAATGTAAATGGTGTTTAGTTTAACCATTTCCATTAATGTTTTACAGTTGGAAACTTCTGTAAGCATTCTGAGCCAGTAACAAACACCATCCAAAAATAAACTATCAAGTCAATATTGGCCCCATAAGAGTAAATATTGGTATGTGCATTAGTGTGGCCATCAATGAACCTGTGTCCCTTCCATAGGTTGTTCCTGTTTTGCTTCTGATTAAGCTTACCGTGAGCCACAGCACATTAAAAACAAAATAGTGAATGTCTGGATGAAACAAAAAATTCTTAGATTCATGCAGCACATTGACACACTAAGAAGTAAAGGTCAGCAGCAATATGTATCACAAGTAGAGGAAAGTCTAGTAACCTCCAAGCTGGTATTTCTGAAGAGGATTAGTCCTTGCACAGTGTCGTTCTGCCAAAGACATTTTTAATTCGCTAACTAGCTTGTACTCTGCCAGCTGGAGCATGAACACAGTGAATGCAAACGTGAAATTGTAAGAAATGAAGTACTTTTGAACTTGACAGTGATCTTCACATATGCATGAAGCTGACTAATCCAAAAGCAGATATTTTAAGTGCACATTTTATTTCACAAAGTGTTAGAATGAATTATTTCTCTAACCAATGTGTCTACACCAATATTTAATTGTTTCTAAAAATACAGAGAGATGAAACAAACCTGATAATCACCATCAGTGGTTGACATGGAAACCACATAACTACTAACCGAGCTGAACTTTGAACAAATAACTTGAAAATGGAATAAACCAGAATGTTGAAATTTTAATTGTTTGCATGACATGCTGTGATAGAATAAAATAGTAAAAAATGGAGGAACATGAATAATTTATTTTGAAAGATTGTGTATTCAGCAAACGCATAAATAGGAACAAATTTACCTCATAGATAATCATAGCTAAAAAAAACCCAGCAAAATCAAAAAGTCAGAAATGCACAAGGAACTGCTGGATATTTTCTCCAAAACAGCCACATTGAAAGAATGCTTGTTGATCTTAAAAGAATATAATCCTTTTAAGAAAATAGCCCTGTTCGCAGAACATTTCTGCTCTATTACATTTATGATGTAGCAGGGTGTGAACAGCTCAGGCGTAGATCTCTCCTACAGAGTTGTAAGGCGTATCTCCAGCAGGGTTCTACAGACATCAGTTGTGATAAAGGCAATTTAGGAGGTGGTCTATGGCACATAGCTTTCAGCAAAGGATCAATGATGGAGTACCATAACATATTCATTCACAAAGATAAAAACTGAACTGTACCCCATCTCCAAGATTCTGTAATAATTAGCAGATTGTTCAAGGGAGATAAACTATACTCCCAAAACAAGAAAGGACTCTCCTCCAAATAACTTGTAAACGGAGTGCTGCAGTGAGGGATCTTAGGTTAACAAAGTGCTAGAGCTAACCTGAGTATAGGAAAAATGAAAGACTGGCAGTCTGTTGCAGTGAACTGCACCTACAAGATGCAGCAAAGGAGAGGATGGAATTTGAGGGCATTTTGGAGGATTTCAAGGATTAAAATTAACAACCATTTTCAACACTAGAATTACCAAAGCCTAAGAAAAATTTTTGTAAACCTGGTCCACCTTAAATCCCTTCGCACCTCTCCATCAGTGTTTTTTGTCTTGTAAATGTGTTGATCAAGACAAGCAGCAAGCAACCTAATATTCCATCCCCAGACCACTACAGAAAGGGCACAAAGTTCTCCCAGTTCAAGCCTTAATTATCTGGGAATCAGGTGCCTAGAGTTGTATAGGGAAATAATACTGTATATTGTTATTTGTAACACATGCGTTTCATGTGTATTCAGTTTCTACAACAATCTGTGTAAAGACATCGTTAAAATTGAAACATTTTTACAATTTAGAGTTGACAAATAGTCTATCATGCAGAACTTGTGTTGTTGGATAAAAATCACAGACAGAAACCCACCTGGGCAGTGACTAGGCTGGGAATCTAACTTTTGGAACTGTAAGATGCCAATGTTAAACACAGTAACAGTGTAACAAAGTCCAAGTTTTCCAACAAAGATATATGTACCACTAACAATATTACTTTTATATCAATTTTTAATTTAAAATAAATATTATGTAAAGTTTGATATTGGAAAACCAAAGACTTTTAGCATATGTATGATGTATATGCATAGATCTAACGTAAGAAAACATAGAGACATTGAGGGGAAGAGTAACATACAAGCAGCCTATGCAGCAAAGTGTTTGTTATGGGGGCTATGTGAGACTAAAATGCAGCAGACTGATTACAATAGAGCAAATACAGTCCACAATAGCACCACTGATACATGGTGTAGCTGCGTTTACAAGGAATTACCAAAGTTCAGCAGCTCTGGTTTGCAAAATGTGATTCAGCAATAGCTTGACGCATTGAAATGCTTCCACAGACAAAATATCTTCATTTAAAAACTGGAGTTTTAAAGGGGAAATAAAAGATCGTGATTTGTAACACATGCATTTCATGTGTGTTCCGTGTCCACAACAATCTGTATAAAGACATTATTAAAATTAAAACGTTTTTCATATTTTAGTAATAAATGACAAAATGTAGACATAAACTGTATATATTGTGTCAGTGAGTTTGTGTCTAGGGATTGGGATGCTGTAATGCTCAAGAGTGGTCACAAGGTATATTAAGAAAGGGCTGCCACTCAAAAACATACAGAAAGCATTAGTCTTATACCTGAAAATACTGTAGTTATTACATACCCTAAAAGGAGTTAACTAACATCTCAATGTAAAGGTGCTGTCAAATGAAGCATATCAGAACACAAGTGTTGCCATGAATGAAGTTTAGGATTCAATGATCCAACTAAGTCCAAACCAAACCATTGAGAGGCTGCAGCTACAGGAGGTTAAGGACTGCAAACACTAGAGGATTGCAAAAACATCACTCGCTCTGGTGAATTCCACTTCCTGCTGATTCTCATTGAAGGGAATATCAGAATATGTCAAAAATCTCATGAGATTATAGATTCATTCTGCTGAGTGTCAAGTATGCAGTCTGATGATGGTGCAACGGCATTGGGTCTTTTTTATCCATTTTCCTAATATGAACAGGAAAAAAAAGAATGCCAAAGGCTGAATACCTTTGCTGATCAAATGCATCCTTAAAGGCAGCAGTGTACCTTGGAGTATGCTCTACACCATAATTCTAAGGACGTCAGAGATCAGCTCCAAGAATATACAATCAAAAACAGATATAAACACAAATACAAAGTGCTAAATTGCAGCAGTCATCAAAGTTTATACCTGCATTGCAGATGAGGACAGATAGTATTACAGCAGCTACAAAAGCTGAACTGTCAAAAAAAGTAGATACATTTATCAGGTGAGATATACTACTTGCCCACAATCTTATCTTGATTAAGAACCTGTGTTCTATGGTACTATTAGAAAATGATGTTTTAAATTATTTTAAATTAGAGGCAATCAGATTTCCTACACAAAAAACAAATCATTTTTTTCAGTGGATAGCAGCCTTAGCACTCTTTAAATAAATCATTCAACTTGCTTAATAGGTGCACATCTGCTAGTTATTCTATTTTTATTTCCACTTTTGATATGATAGTATGTACAGGAACAGAGAAATTTATACAATACCAATTATTTACTCTTAACTTAAGTAATAATTTTTAACTTCCAGCTAAATAAATGTGGTGGAGTAAGTCAGACATGTAAACAAGTAAGCAAATATGCAGATTAGATAGAGATGGTGATGGTTGTCATTTCTTAAGGGAGTCAAGACTTTGGTGAAACAATCATTTTCAATTGCAGAACACAAAAGACAGTAATGGAAAATTCAAAGGAAACCAAAAGTTACTATGCTCTTAGGCAGTACAAATATATAAATTAAATCCACATCTTAATATATAAGAAACTGACACATTGTTTTTAGAAAACTGTGGGTATTGTTTTGTATGAAAAGAGATAACTTTACAGTGCTTCTGGGGCCACACAGACCTTGGAGTGAAAAAGAGACATTGCAAAAGTATCCATGGACCCTTCGAAGGAATGGGGCAATCCTGAGAAGCTGCTGATTAAAGCAGCCCATGAATTGAATTGTATGTATATGTATGATAGAAAGAGAACCACAGAAATGATCAAGCATATAAACAGCGGCACTTATAAGACCCACTTCTCTGCTTAAATTCATTGGCCTGAGCATGCGGCCACCAACTATAATGTCTGGGAAGCAGCGGTTTAGAAGGAGAAGTAGATTCAGGAGGTAGGCCGTGGCAATAAAGGACAGAAAGGTCAAAACTGGTACAGCTAGAATTGAGAAAAAGTATTTGTGATGTGTCATACGTAGTATTTTATTACAACATGTATTGGAAATAGATGGGGCACTGCAAACGTTAACACTAAGGAACTATAAAAGCTTTACTGTCACAAAAAGGTGAGGTGAAGATTGATTACTTAGATTTCAACCTGTGTTAGAGAGATAGTACAGCTAATGTTTAAAAGATAGCACTTAAAAAAATGAAAAATTGTGCCTTTTTCATGTGATTTAACTGTGCAATCCGGGCTTTAAAGACTATAAAATGATTAAACATGATGCTTTTGGAAACCCAAAAAATGCCTTTTCTTTCAGACGGTAGGGGAAAAAGTAATTTTTTAATGAAGCATGCATCATTCTGTTTAAATAAAAATACAGCTTTGTTGCAATTATCTTCTGAAAATGTGACATGACCAAAAACTAACTGGATTAAATCTATCAATGATGACAGACTGTGCAATTTATGATTAGTGGTAATGTGCATAATTGTGATCAATTCACAAGATTTTCAGGAGAGTCTTCTTATTGTCATTCTCTATCTAATAATGCTGGGATAGACTCTTGCCCACTGCCACCCTAAATTTGAATGAGCAGGTTGGAGGATGTTAAGTGCTGCATTTCAGGTCTGGAGAAATGGAGTATTTGCAGTAACCATCTTCTCTCATGACAGAAATCAAGTTTAAATAATGTTGTGAAAGTTAGTTAATCTACAAAGCAAAAAAAAGAAACAACTAAATAGCATAAAAGATAAAAGAATTGCTAAATTGTAGACAAAGTGGTGTAAATTAGTGATTGCTTTATCTATTTTCTTTCTTGGAGTACCCACAGTTTGACATTTAATTTCAAAGTAAGCTGATTTATATGAGTTTGGGAAGTAATAATTATTCTGTTATTATTCATGTAGAAATGTTTATTAATTTCTATTTCAATTTTAAATTTTACATAAATTTATAATGCTGGTAATGGAAATAGCCACATTTTCTATTAATATGACTGTGAATTCCATCCATCTTTTTGCTTTGCTTCATAGAATGCAACAAAAAAAAAATTGGTAGCACAGCTTGTGAAATATATATGAGACTACATAATATTATATTTAAGGATATTTATGAACATTCTTGATAATTCAAGTCTTTTCATTTGCAATTTTACCTACAAATAAAGTTGGGCATTTAAAGTGTTTAGCATCTTTTCAAATTTTTAGTGTATTGCAATGTATTGTCATTGTTTTCTTTCAATTTTAACTAATGTCTTGTTACAGAGAGATGCTTACATTTATGACTATATACAATCTATATATATATATAATTCACTAAGGCAAGACACCCATGGAAAGCACGCCGGAAGGGGTGTGGATTCACTAAGCCGCCGACAAGTAGGACAACTATGGCACACTCAGGAAGGAGCCATGCCGGAGGTGAATCGCCATATGCAGCGTGTAAAACGGTTTGCAAGGTGTATCCCATGGGATCCTTAAAACAATCCTTTACAACTGAGGTTAAAACACAATGAAGTAAGCAGTCTTTAAAAACCGAGTTTTCGATTACGACGCACGACCACGTGCACCATAGCAAACTGTTTTACACGCTACATACAGCAATTCGCATCCGTGACAAACATGCGTCTTCTTAGATGCTCCTGCAGGAACACGGAAAGTCTACGTGAGTCGACAACGACTCAAGTGACGAGTTGGAGGTGGGCACATGAGCGATGGTGGTCCGCCAGTTTATAGTCATAGACGATTGTGTGTTGGTTCGTTCCGTGCATTGTTACAATGTTGCTTTTCTTGCTGATTTATTACATTACCGATTTTTCAAATGTTAATTTTCTCCCTGTGCTTAAAAATCATTAAAAAACCGGCCTGATTATGCGGCGTATGGTACGCCGCGGATTGGCTAGTTCTACATATTATGTTACATGACAGCCCAAGATGTGAAATAAAAATCATAGCTAAGATTCGAAATCCAAAATCATTAATCAACACATAAACTAGTTGCGCATTTGCAGCTGTGAAATAAACACGTTGTCCATTTTCTAGATGTACTGCTAAGTGAACAACAGCTGGACTTCGTTCATGTATGGGAAATGAAAGAATTCGCCATACAGCTTCATTGCTGCTTATGTATCTTCCAGCCTGATACTGTGCGATTTCATTGATGTGTATGACCGCATTCCTATCACTTCTTTCTGGTTGCACGCCAAAAACTGCCATGTCGCTGCCTTTATTCACGTACTTACAATGTATTTGATTGATTTAACGGAGTTACAGTATTCCACGTTTATGTGCACTTTGTATGTTTTTGATAGCAAAGGCAAATATGGAACAACCCACCGCTTATCTACTTCGATCTCACAGTTTCGCATTTGTATGGTTGCTAATTTACCGCCATCTTCTGCTGATCTTCTTCTGTATAAAGGATATCCATCGTTTCCTGTAACTGTGTTGGATATTAATCGCACAACTGATGGTGCTGTTTTTCAAAAAAGCATGTTTTTACATGTCACAGGTGTGACATCTATATAATAGTAGGTATATAAAAACACGCGCGTATTCGAATGCAACGTTGTGTCAGAATTTCAAAGCAATCGGTGAAGAACTGTCGGAGATTTAAGATTTGAACAAACGAACATTTACAGTTTTAGGTGGCGCTGTTTTTCAAAAAGCATGTTTTTACCTGTCACATGTGTGACATCTATATAATAGTAGGTATATAAAAACACGCACGTATTCGAATGCAACGTTGTGTCAGAATTTCAAAGCAATCGGTGAAGAACTTTCGGAGATTTAAGATTTTGAACAAACGAACATTTACATTTTTATTTATATATAAGTGTATATATATAAGTGTATATATATATATATATATATATATATTGAGATGGACGCCCTTTTGAAGAGAACACTGGGGGAGTGGATATATTACCTGCAGTACCTCCCCTGGGACACGAGAGGGCAGCCCCCCGGTTTACATCAGGGCTATGGAACTGGAGCTTAGAAGCTCAACCTAGTGGGGGTCAATGGCCACCACCAGGGGGCACCTGGACAGCTCCGGAACCTGGGCATGCAGCATTTCTGTCACACCCGGAAGTGCTGCTGGATGTCAATCGGGAAGCACCTGGAACACGTCCGGGTGCAGTATAAAGGAGGCTGCCTCACTCCACTAGGAGAGTCGGAGTTGGGTGGAAGAGGACGGAGCTTGCGAGTGAGGATTGGAGGTGGCAGAAGAAAAGACAAAGAAAGGACTGAGTGGACTTTATTGTTGGTGATTTGTGCACTGAATTGTGTGAGCAGGTGAAGAAGGAATTAAATGTGTGTGTTTTGGGACATTTGGTGTCCGTGTCTGTCCGTGTCCGGGTTCAAGTTCACAATATATATAGTACACGGACACACACACCCATACTCAATCTGTATATTAATGAACACAAACCTACACACAATGCACTAAAAACTGCCTGGAGCAGCTTAGCAGTCTTTTGTTTTTAGTTTTTAATGTCTAATCTTTTGTGTCAGTGTGCATGTGAAAATGCAACATACATTGCTGGGAGACAAAAAAGAAAAAAAAAAAACAACAATTTAATATCCATGTCAAGTTTCATTTGTTTGGTTTTTATGTTGGCAGAAGAGGCCTCCTGTTAGTATTACAGTAATAAGAGAAATATGACTCAGGAATACAAAAAATGATTATGATAAATTACCAAGATATATTTTGAGTGGGATTTGCTTTAAGCTGTAAGGATGTTGTTAAAAGGTTTTGACCACATGACAAGCAATAGAGAAAAGGCAAAAAAATGGAAAAGAAAAAAAAAACTAACAAAATAACAGCTAAGAAATAAATATGTGGGCATTTGGCTATATGCTATATTCTGCAGTACAAAATTAATGATTCATCAGTTTATGGCTCTGTGGTCAAACATGCTGTCACAGGGTTACTGTTGAGAATTATTTAGCTTTCAAGTAAGAAGAAACTGAGCTTTGCAATGTAATCTCTGCTCTAGGAGTACTCCTGTGTGTCCTGCTGTGACGATTTTTCTTTGACCACAAGGTCACATGAGGAATACATACATAATCAGCTCTGGGACAACTGACCCCTGGGCCGTTTGATCACAGACATATTGCAAGAGGAATTAAGAGACCTGATACCAGCCAATCCTAAATGTGACCTTGGTACCTACACACAGGCAGAAGCACTGATCATCTACAACAAAGTGTGAAATAAGGTAAAAGTTGACAAATATTGGCATGAAAGCCAAAGTAGAAACCAATCATGGATGAGGCAAGAAACCAAAGCTAACAAATACACCTTTGTCATATACAGAAAGGATTTGTTCAACTCATCTTTTAAAGATCTTCCTGTTCAATATATCAAAATGCAAAAACATGTCTAAAATGCTGCTGCCACAGTTCTGATCTGGACCAAACTTTCATGAATATTTATTAGATTGAATCAAGTAATGCATTGGTTTATGTTCCACACTGTCATTCTTATTTAAAAAGCTGTTCAATTCAACATCTCAAATGACATATTATTACCAAACTACCACACACTTAAGATTTGGCACTTCTTAGAATTCTAAAAACCCATTTTGCAAGCCTTGGTTTAACTCTCTTCTAGGCTTGACTGTAAAGCTTCACTCATGGACTCATTTCATTCTTTTTGTGTCTGTTACTTACCTTGCATTGTTTTTATTTATGGCTGAGAAAAATATTTAATCTCACACTTTTATAGAGAACAGAGATCACAAATGAACAGATGCAATAACCTTTAATAAAGACCCACCATGGACTATAGCAAGCAATATCAAAACATTACCAGGAGAAAAAAACATCCCTAAAGTTCTCATGTTGCATCCAGTCATATGCTCACAAGATCCAAATCACATACAATTTAGCTAAGATATTGTTAAATAAGCCACTTTTGAAAAATTCTGTCATGAACAAGAAAAAAGTGTGTTTAAATAGGACTGACGTTGAAATTAAGATCCACTTCTCTCTACATACCAACACAAACAAATATATGTAATTCCTTGTTAAAATCCACAACAGCAGTACTGGATAGGGGTAATAAATATTACATTTACTAATGCCAAGCAAAGAGTTTAGTAATTAACAATTTCAAACTTCATAGCGGATGTACGCCACGAGAAAAAGTTGAGAACTCCTGGGCTTCAGATATCAAGTCAGTTTCAAGTTCAGTTAATTTGTTATTCCAGCCATATTTTAAAATACAGTGGGGCAAAATTGGGTTTCTCAAGACCAGTAAATGTGCAGAAAAGGAAAAGGAAAAGGAAAAACTACAAAAAAGTAAAGCCATAAAAAAAACTAAATAAAAACAATGCAAAGAGAGTGCCAAGTTCATGAAGTCCAACCAACACCTGAATTAAAACAGTAAAATAATCAATTAAATACTATCGTCAGAAATAAACAATAATCTATATATATATAATTCACTAAGGGCACGCAAGACACTGAGCGCAAGCAAGACAGAGCCCCGCTCGCCAACTCTAACCCTCCTACCACGTCATGGGATATGCACGACAGAGCCATGCATGCCAACTGTAACCATCTTCCCGAGTTCAGCGTCGCTCTCGAGGCACGCAACAACTCACCAAACACAGCCTCAGTCGCTTTCGTCTGTGCAAAAGTCCACATGCATCTCTGAGCTATGTTGACTTTACAATGCATGCAAGACAGAGAGCCACGATCGCCAACTCACAGAGCCCCACCCGCCAACTCTAACTAAGGGCAAGCAAGACAGAGAGCCATGCCCACCAACTCTAAGACCATGGGATATGCACGCATTTAGTGTATAAATGGATATAAATAATTGCATGTAAACGATTCGCCAAAATCTGTTGTATGTAAACAATACTGTTTAAAATGTTATTGTTTTTTCATCAGAAAACCCAGTTTCCACATCTACCTGTATTAGTTTCAATGACACTTTTACCACTCGCAATTGGGCAGACGCGCTGACTTATCGTGTCGACTGGGCAACACCGTGAATGCGGCATCTATCTATATATGTCTATGTTTTCCGTAGCCTGCTACAGGAAGGTACTCTCTCGACGGTTGGCATTGGTTTCGCTCCTTGCTATTTTCGTTATACTGCGACGGTGGTTTCCTAAGCCTTTGTTATACTGAATTCCTTTCTCACCGTTTTCCGTTCCTATTCTTACACCGCCGTATGCTACGGCTAGTTTGTATAAAAACTGGCTTGTTATGTGCATGGTACAGAGAGTTTAGCAAGCTTACTGCCTTTTGCACATTCTGGCTATTGTTGGTTTTATGGAGCGATACCTCCCATCAGATGGCAAGAGATCGAACAGTGCATGAGAGGGGTGTAAGGTGTCATACATTTTTGTCTCTAATCCTTAAAAATGTCTTCAGTGTAGGGGAGTGAGACCCCGACAACCCCCTCAGATATCCTCACCACATGTTGCAGAGTCTTCCTGTAAGACACACTAAAATTTCCATACTCAGATTTAATGCAGCTCTTGTCAGGACACTTTCAATAGTGTCATGGAAGAAGGTGATGAAGATGGGAAGGGGGGTTCTCAATCATTTCAGCCTCCTAAGGATACCACCTCAGCTGAGCTTTCTTGGCCTGGTGTGTGGTATTAAGGGGAGATCTTCAGTGAAGTAGACACCATTTTGTGTGTTGCTAACCCTCTCCACAGGAAAGCCGCTGACATGCAAATGCAGATGCTTAGCCTTTGTTCTGAAGTCCACAACCAACTCTTTTGTCTTGTTGACATTAAGGGACAGATTGTTGCCCCCATACCAGCTCACTAACTGTTCCACCACTGCTCTGTAAGATGTTTTGTCTTCATTACTAATGAGTACTACTACTGTTGTATCACCAGCATACTTAATGAGCAGATTTGTGCTGGATTTGACAGTACAGTCGTGTGTTAGCAGAGTAAAGAGCAATGGACAAAGCCCCATCCTCAAGAGTGATGGTGTGTGATGTCTTAGTGCCAACACGTACTGTCTGTTGTCTTTCTTTCAAAAAGTTCAAGATCCAAAATCATGTCATCTGCGGACTGACTGGCACAATTTATGAACTGAAAGGGGTCCAGTGAAAGTGGGAAGCTAGCTTTAATGTGATCCATGACCAGTTGTTTGATACATTTCATTATGACAGAGGTCAGTGTCAAAGGCCAGCAGTCACTGAAGCAGATCACAGTTGTTTTCTAGGGTACAGAGACAATGGTGGCAGTCTTAAAATGTGTAGGCATGACAGTCTGCTGGAGAGAGATGTTAAAGATGTCTCTAAAAACACCTGTTAGTTCAGCAGCACAGTCTTTTAACACCCCACCAGGTATGTTATCAAGTTCCGCAGCTTTATGTGGGTTGCCGCTGCTCAGTGTCCTCCTCTCATCAGCTGTACACAGTTTAAGTGCTTTCTCACCATCAGGGGGGATGATTTTCTTTCCTGTTGTATGATTCAGTGACTCAAACCTGCCATAGAACTCATTCGCCTGTTATTGAGGAAGGCATTGTTGACCTCAACCTGTGGCGTTATTTTATATTCTGTTATGGTCTGAATTCCCTGCCACATGCATCTTGTGTCTCTTTGAGTCACAAAATTTGTCCTCAGTTTTTCCTGTGTACTCCAGCTTAGCCTTCTTGATGACTTGGAAGAGGTAAGTTCTTGCCAACTTGAGGGCTACTTTGTCCCTTGTTTTGAAGGCAGCATCCCTGATTCTCAACCTTCTCCAGATCTCTAATGTCATCCACTGCTTCTGATTTGCCCAAGTTGCGAAGGTTTGATGACTATGACATCACCCATGCACTTTTCTATATAGCCAATAAACAGAGTCAGTGTACTCATCAAAATCAATTTGGAAATCATTCTTATATGCCAGCTCCTCTGAACATGCACTAATAAGTGCTTGCAAAATGGTTCTGAAGTACTGACTCTGATCTGCTTCCATGCAGTCTTACTATGTTTCAGTACCATTCTGCATGCTGGAAAAGCATAACAGAATTATAATCAGAGTCTCAAACATGGGGACAAGGGGCTGCTTTATAAGCCTCTTTGTTGTTTGTGTTCACAAAATCTAATGTATTAGCTCCTCTAGTTGGTTGAATTTAGATAGAACAGTTTTTAAATCTGCATGATTGTAATCACCAGTAACCACAATAAAACTGTCTGAATTGTCAGGCTGTAACTCATTGATAGCACTATAGCGCTACCACAGGTCCTGCTGGGTGTTGATACTGGGAGGAATGTACACAGCTACAACCAGAGTAGCAGTGAATTCCTGTGGTTGGTAAAAGGGCCGGCATTTCACAATCAAATATTCCAGCTGATTTCCAAGAAGCAAATGTTAGCAAGTAAAAGTGATGGGAAGGTCAGTCTGTTGGGATTAGCATTTAGTCTCCCACAGATGCAAGTCCTTTTCCCCTGCTTTTGTCACCGCGGACTCCGTTTCCTGCATGTTCTACTCTGGTCAGCACTATCAGATGACCCTGGAGATCCCTACAGCAGCCTGAGGCTGTGCAGCTCCTCTTTCAGAATAGGAGATCTATAATCTTCCACAGTCTTTTCAAGGTTGTACTTTATGGTCAGCAGCGTCTCTCAATCATACTTTAACATGAGATGCTCAGGACACTGAGGACGAACAACATGAACTTTTTTCTGGTCCTAGAGAATATGCTTCTTCTATGCGCACCGCCATATTTTTCATATAACATGATGTTTGATCACATACTATATATATCGTCAGACTGCTTTGATTAATAGGTATACTGCATTTCAAAAATATGCTGGGTGACTACTGTTAGCAGTAACAAATATACAAAATCTCATGCTCAGCTTTGCAGCATTGGGTTTATAGAAGGTGGTGGTGGTGGTGGTGGTGGTGGTTTGGGATTGGGGGGTGGCTTGCTTTAATAAAGGTTTGGGAACTACTGCAATAAAGTGTATTTCAGTGGTATGACCAAAACAGGACCAATAAGATATTAATCCATTGCTAGTCTACAGAGACAAAAAATACTTATTCATACAGTATAAGAAGCAATTAACTCAATGGTTTCTTACATTCAGTTAATTCTCCTTTGTCAACAAAAATAACAAAACATTTTGATCCTCCACATTCAAGAAGAAAAGAAAATGCTTTCAAAAAACATATGTAAGATCTTATTATATTGTATGGTTTAATATAATCAGTGTCACAACATGTAGTCACATAAAAATTTAAATAATTGTTCTATTGGCACTGAGAAATAAACCAGCCTGAAAAGGAAACCAAACAATAAGATTAGGGTAGTCATCTGCCTATTTTCACTATTGCCTAGTAAGAAAAGCAACTGTACAGCCAAAAACACACCAAACAGCAACAATGTCAAGATCAGAAATCAACCAAAATATCCTGACTTGACAAGAAAACAGATAACTAATTTTTAAGAAAACCAGTAGATATGAGCAAAAGGCAAACAAAAGAAAATAAAACTAAACTGTAGCGACCAAAATCAAAGTCAAATAACACACAATACGTCACAAACCAGGCAAGACATGAAAAGTAATCACATGAGAAGTCAAATTGAAAATAAGGATTTCATCCATAAAGTGAAACTCTTAAACTCTTAACTCTTAAGTTTCACTACAAATTAATTTTTAAGAGAATCACTGGCGTGTCACTGAGTTGGGCATGTGAAAGCCTCCTACCTTGAACTCACTATTAACATCTAGCCACCTAGATCCCTAAATTAGAATTAGTGTACTAGGCATATAAGTAGACATTCAAGTACGTAGGTCTAAAGTTCCTGTAATTGAAGTGAATTATCTGGCCCTACATCATTATATTCAGTCTGTGTAGTTCACACTAGTAAATGACAGCAGGGAGTCTCATTATGCAGTGCATGACTATCACATATGTTTCACAGTAGACATTAAAATTGGCATTCAGAACTTCAGGAATATTTGGAGCAGCCAACAGCATCTCTAGGAGAACAGTATCAGAAGTTGTACAGCTTATTGATACACTTGGAGTGGTCCAAGAGTTCAATATTCAGAAGGGATTTCCAGTTCCATTTAGCCATATCTCCAGTGAGCTTGGTGTCTGAAGGATTGGTTAGCAAGGGCTTACATGATGGAAGGAAGTGGCATGGGAAATGTTTACAGGAGTGCTATGCTGCTAAATACTGTGACCACAAGGGAGCGCCACTGAGTCCCAAACAATGCACCCAACAAAATTATGGGTTCAAATAAAATTATTTTTATTTTTACCAACACTACTGAACACAAATGCAAGCCAAAACACTTCCAAGACAAATACATTTCTTCCTCCTTATGCCTCCAGTAAGTGTCACCTGCTGCCTCCCAAATCTGACTCCTTAATGTGAGATGGCAGGCTACTTCAAGTCCTTGGAAACTCTTCTGGATCATATGGAAAGCACAGGGTTTCTTCCCCGACACTGCTCTATACAGGCACACAGAGACCCTGAAAAGGTTCCACTTCTGGACTAAAACACCCAGGCACCCTTGCGGGTGTCCAAATTGGGACGCCACAAAAGGAACACAGCCACCTGCTGTATGGGGTATAGAACTGCTCCCAGGTTCCGCTGGTCCATCAATTATCTTACTCTGGAGATACGACTCATCTGTCCTTCAATTCTGGCCTCCCATCCAGGCAAAAAATGATCATCCATCCCGGCTGGATGCCTGTCCTACCTCTTGCGTGCTTACAATATGCTGGGCAAGTGATTTAGGCTCTTTACTTGACAGACAGGGACCCAGAACTTGTGAGTCAAGCACAGAGGGGTTGTTGTTAAATTCTTTTTTTATGTATACTTTGTGTTCTCCTTGTTTAGCCCCTCTTGCATGTTCTATTTTAATAGTAAAGCTCCCCTTTTCTATTCTTTTGGACTCGTTGGATATTTTTTGTATTCAGAAACAGCTAAGAGTGTCCCGTGCAGGCCACAAAACCTTCTTTTCCTTTTAGTAAAATAATTTTTGATCAGTTTAAATATTTATTGCATTATTTTAAACAGTACATTAGGAATACGAGTGATATAGTCCTTTTGCCACTAGTTTTATGTTATAACCAGGGTTTGCACTCTTGCTTATGTTCATTTTCCTTTATTGTGCCTCCTTTGTTAGATTAATCATATATTATTTATAATGTGTTTATTGGAATTACATAGTTTTTTGTTAATATTACTATTTTTATCTATTATTTAGCATCTATGTATTATTCTATGTTCTTTTGCACTCCTTGTGCTTTGTGGGTGGAGCCTTAACAGACAAGCCTACTCTAATGTCACCAATAAAGCACCATCCTCTGTATTTATCTTCAGAAGCTGAGCGCTTCAGTGGCTCATTGTTATGCACTTCGTTTACTGTGAGTATTGATTTCTCGTGAAATATTGCTTATTGTTCCTGGACTTTACTCTTATTTTATGAATACAGACTTATTTGCCTTGGATTGCCTTTTAGGCAAATCCTTTTGCATTATTTTTGCCTTTTCTGGCCATTTTTGTTCTTCTTTTGTTTATATAAATACATTTGTATTTTATAAAGATTCTTTTTGGATTTGACTTTCAAGCCAAAGGTTTCTTTTTTGTTTTCCTTTTCTTTGAGAGGCATTTTGACAGATTTTAGGACTTTTATAATTATTTGAACTTTGTAAGCAGCTTCTCCATTTTTGAGACCTGGACAGATCCGATGCCTACCTGTGGAGTTGGCAGGTCAAGCTGCTTTAGTTGAAGGTTGTCTGGTTGGGATAGAAGCAGCAATGGCCTGTTTATCTGGCACTTTTTTTAAGCCTCAAACAATTTTGCCAATTGGTGTGCTTCAAGTGGCATAAATGGCCACCTTTGACCAAATGTCAATGAGCCCAGAGTTAGAAGAAGGAGACAATGCAAACATTCATGGAAAGGAGGGACTATAACCAAAGCCAGGAAGAACTTAGATTCCAGTTGGGGGTTTGATGTTTCAGGATCATTTAGTGTTCCCAGTTACACTGAAGCTGGGTTGGATGGACAGGTTCAGTAGATGAAAGGATTGATAGATGTACGTTAGTGTGAGAGTGAGAATACAGTAGGCAGCAACATTGTTCAGTGCTTTGAGGTTTGTTTGTATACAAACATCCTTTTCTAGAAGTTAAACCAAGACCTCCAGACTTATATGGTTGGACAGTCTGTTGGGATTTATGTACTTGAGTTATGTGCCTTCATGTGTTAAAATAAACAGCTTGATTAATGATAAAACGTGCAGTTACTGTAAAAGCATTTTGATAAGATGGTGTCAAAACACAAATCACATTATTAATGAAACAAGGAAATTAGATATCTGAACAAGGCATGTAAATCCAGGTGATACTGTACCATTTTACATGTAAAATAAATATATCCAGGAAAAAGGTGGATTACACAGAAGTCATGTGTGCACTGCTGAAGTGATTGCTCAGGCTCTTTAAGCTCTAACTGATATCAGATATTTAACAGGACTGACAATTGATCAGTGTCTTTTAAACCAAGGTTTATTCAATAGCACAATCTATTGGCTGGCCATTTAAAGAGTTCAATGACAGTCTTCAGGCTTGACAGCTGTCAGCACATGAGTAGTGATAGTGAATGAGTAGCAGTCAGCAGGGAGCATTTAAAGGACAAGGGTCAAATTAATTGTAATTTTAACTTTCAGGAATATAAAAGTACATCAAGAACACCTTGAGTATTTTTGATCAGCTGAAAATTAATTAAGTTTTATGAGTTTAACAGAATCCTCAAGGAGTGCGAGTCATATAGCAGCATCTGACATTTTAAACTATAATTTTGGTACTGCCATTACATCAACATCGACACTGTCAAAAGCCACACATACTGCAACCAACAATTGTTTGGAATTGCACAACACGGCTGTAATATTTGTTTTTAATAAAAATTACTCTCAGTTAGTGTAGGTTGACAAACTAGTCTGAACAGCTTACTCAGCCAGCTCCTGTGAGTCCCCACTGCTTACAAAAATACAAAATGTTACACTGTGTAAAAGTGACCTGTAAGGGCTTCCACTGCACGATTGTCACAGTAGGTGTTTATTCTAGAAGAATCAGATGCAACGCAAGATCCAACCCTGGAAAGGACACACACACTGTTTCATGTAGGGCCTAGTTATAGATTTACAGTGTCACATGTACTGTATAGAGTAAAGGGAACCTCTTACTTGCATTCGCTGATCAACACGCAACACCTTGATGCTCTATTTAACACTAGAATTACCAGAGCCTACAAAAAAATTTGTAGATCTATCCCTTCTTAAAACGCTTCGCACCTCTCCGTCAGCGTCTTTTGTCCTCTAAATGTGTTGATAAGCAGCAAACAGCAAGCAGCCTGCTATCACATCCCCCCACCCCGCACAGTTTTCTCAGCTCAAGTCTGTTTACCTGTGTGTCAGTTGCTAAGAGTTGTATAGAGTGAGAAGTCAAGCAAAATGACACCTTTTATAAATACTACATCGTCCAGTTCCATGCACCCTCTGTCTCCACCTTTCAAGTCTTGGGCTGAAAAAAAAGGATTTTTTTTTTATAAACTCCAGAAGGCCCTCTGTAAAAATTCCACCTTGCTCTGTGACAGGTTTGACATGGGATCTCCCTTACTGACTTTGAATTATACCACTGAGCTTATAACTTACATCTAATATGGATCCAATGGATTGACTCTCAGTTAAATCCCCTTTCCTGGCTACAAATGAACCAAAACTATGTCTCCTCTCATCCTATTTCTTTACTCCTTTCTCCTTTCCACAATAAAGTCTTTGTAACCCAAAATAGTCCCCTTTGTTTTCTATGTCCTTCAGGCATGGCATCATGTTGAGAAATTGTAGTGAACAATTCCATGATAGCATCTCCATATTGCTTTTTCTAATTAGAAAGAGTATTTGCACATCATTTTCAATGATTCAGGACTCAAATCATTCCAGCCCTTGTTCAGGTTTGCCATTCCTACTTGCTCCTTTACCTTTCTTCCTCTAACTGAGGTTTGTGCTTACAATACATTGAATTTCACTTCTAAGAGAAATGCAGTTTCCATACCCCCTAAATCCAGCATTGTACCCTCTCTCTACTCCTGGCTACTCAAAGCTTCCTATAAACCCCTATCACTTTCCACTGTATGATCTTGTGATCTTCGTTGCTATACTAAAGTGTGCTAGAATTCTGCATTTAAAAATGTTCCACATTCACCCAAAAACTCCAATCACTAGCATACTCAATTCAAAATTATAAATATGTTATACCCTCATCGCAGCAAACTTCAGTTATTGGGCTTGGCTTCAGACCCACTTTGCATATCTCTTTTCCTCAAATGCTTCTGGCACTTTTTTCCACATGTAGTCGCTATAGCTACTGTTGCCACAAAACTATTGCTGGTCTCCTGCTGGAGATCACCTAACTCTGTTAGTTTATCTCACTGTACGGTCTCCATCATGGATCAACTAATCATCCAGCTCTGCAGTTTAGTTGATCAGAAGTTGAGAGGGGGTCACCCCGTGATGTAGTTTCCTTGCTTTTTATACATTGTGCTTCAGTCTGCAGTGTATGCTGGCCAAATATTTGACTGCTGTTCTTTTTTGTGTTTTTGTTTCTTTTAAGTTGTGTTCACCACTTCTCAAGGCTAGGGAAATATTTTTGTGGGTTATTTTTTACTTTTTCTCCCCATTGTTAATAAGATTAAAGAACTTTTCATATTCTTATGTATCTACAGTATTAAACATGTTTAATAAAAATCTGATTGCAAAAAAATGCATTTTGATTTACTTATATTTTTATTATTATTTCAGAGACATTTTATTGCCATTTTGTGTATTTGTTTTATTCCTGGCTGACACCACTTAGTGTAATCAAGATTTTAAAGACACTACAATTTTGTGTGTCTGGTCACTATGAGGCTGTGTAGGTTCTAGGCACATCTAAGCTTTAGGAATCCTGCCAGGGAATAGCATTTGAGCAACTTTAAAAACTGAATTGGGAAAACAATTCCAGTTTTGATTTTATTCTGCTTTTTACTCTGAATTCCATTTAGCAAGTTAGTTTTTGATAAAAGATAAAATTATCCTACGGGTATTAATCCTTATTGTGCCACCATGTTATCATCACACATCAGAAAGTGGATGACCACAAACAAACAAAAATAAATATTAATTAAAATATATAACATATTTCTTTCTCATAGACAGTCCCAGTAAACAAAAAAAACCCAATATGAGACAAATCAGAAATCATAGGACTTTATTATTTAGAAGAAACACGCTGGTGGACAAAATACAAAATATTTATTGTCATCATATTTTGTGTTTCATCCATCCATCCATCCATTATCCAACGTGCTATATCCTAACTACAGGGTCACGGGGGTCTGCTGGAGCCAATCTCACCTAACACAGGGCGCAAGGCAGGAAACAAACCCCGAGCAGGGCGCCAGCTCACCACAGGGCACGAACACACACACACCAAGCACACACTAGGAACAATTTAGAATCGCCAGTGCACCTAACCTGCATGTCTTTGGACTGTGAGAGGAAACTGGAGTACCCAGAGGAAACCCACGCAAACACGGGAAGAACATGCAAACTCCAGGGAGGACTCGGGAAGCGAACCCAGGTGTCCTAACTGCGAGGCAGCAGTGCTACCCACTGCACCACGTGCCGCCCATTTGTGTTTCATTTTCATAAAAAAAAAAGCTATAATCTTTCGGCAGCTTAGACTTAATATATGTTAACTGTAATGTTAGCTAGACACATACAGTATATGGTAATAAGAAATTTGATTCTGCCTGTGGTGACCATTAACTTTAAAGCTATTATTAACTTCTAAAAATAAAGCTTTCAAACTCTAAAATTTAGAAGCTTATAAGTAACGCAATCTCAATGCATTGTGTGATTTTGGTTTTTAATTTTTGACCTTATTCTTTTAATTTATTATTATGTAATTTTTATCGTAGTATCTTAATCTGCTCTTTGTAATCATACACTCAGTTCTTTATTTCATAGTGATAGTATTAATTATGAAAAGCTTACTACCAGTTAAATTATTCATTGATAAACAAATTATTAACTGCATTTCACATGTCTTCCTTCTAAATAAAACATTCAGGATTTAAAAGAAACTATAATCACACATAACTGAATTTTACAGCAGATGATGCATTATTGTCTTTTCTGTTCCCTCTTCTCAAAAGCGTATGATATATTGTTAAAAAATGCATTATGACCAGCATTACTGAGAATGTACAGTGTGAAAAAACAAGGAGGTGTCAACTGGATTATGGTACTATTGAGCCACTATGCAAAAAAACTAAGTTAACTCACATAATCAATAAGCAGATCAAGTACACAGGAAGCAACAGCAGCATATCCTGGGAAGAAGGGCAATCAAAGTGATGCATGGTGGGGATCCTGCTTAATTTGGGATTTTATCACTCACTAGGGGGTTCATGATTTAATGAAAACTGATTATGTATTGACAGCTGCCAAGGTAATGCAAATATTGACCTGTAAATTATACTCTCCTGAAGATTCCTTGCTGGACAAACAAAATCCGTTGTGTTCATTTGTTTTTGTGCACAACTGGGCATCTGGGTATTTGCATTTTCACCCCACAATCTAATATATACAGTATACAGGGGACTGTGGCTTAGTTTGTTTATTTATTATGCAATAATACAGGTATGATTCCAGCCTAGATAATCTTGACAAGGAACTAAAACTAATCCAAAGACAACTCACAAGCTACAAGATGACACTGGAAAAGCATTTTGCTTCTAGTGGCGATGTCTGTAATGGTTGTGCAAACACAAACCAGGACAGTGCATCTAAGAGCGTGGCAACAGCATTTGAGATGTACTGTGTGTATTTTGTACATAGCACCGGAGAGTATGGATGTGTTGCACATTGATTAGCACATGCAAGTAAGAATTCCACTGTACTCTACACCAGTGATAATAATGACCCTATAAACCAGTCGACTCCATCTAAGCTCAGTGATTCTTCAGGCTCAGATGACTTCACTCTCCTAAAAGGACCTATTCTGGCCAGAATCCTCTTAGATTATAGGTACACAAGCTCAAAATTCCTCCTAGTTGCTCTTGGTGTTCCAGCTCTCTTCAGCTTTTAGTAGCCTTGAAGTGGTCAAGTGTCTGAGGTATATTATGTGTTGCCTGCATCAGAAAGGCAGCGTAGTCTCAATTTGGAAGAGGGTCATGACCAGCTGCCTGGTAATCCTACTGGATCTCACCTTAGAGAAAGCACTGAGAGATCAGTATAATGACAATTCTCTGAACCCAGAGCCAGTAGCTGTCCTATATAAATAGGTACGTTCTTTACCTTCTTACTAACAGTATGCAGCTTCTCTCTAATTTTACCTTAAGAGTCAAGCATCCATGTTGTCTTCTGGATCACCTACCCTGTAGAGTCTTGGACGGCATTTCTTCTTTTCTCCAAATTTACACACCACTCCCCTCTCTCACTCTTCACACCAAGAACATCATATACTTAATTGCCAGTGGAAAAAGGCCTTCTTCCTGCACTGAAATGATCACTTGTAATTCCATTGCCATTTTATCTTTCTGTCTAAGGGCCTCACTTGACCCTGGATCCGTGTTCCATGCCCTGCCTTCTTCCCTGGCAAACATTTGTCAACTAGGTATCTATTTAATATGGGTGCACATATATCAAACACATTATTAACATTAAGATTAACTAATGGCTAAGTTGCTGGTCAAAGACAGCAAAATTTTAATAAGTGACATACTGTATAATGCAAGCCATTCGATATCTACTTTGTGAAGTGAGGAAAGTTGCAGTTAACTAACTGACGTATCTCAAGGAGTGCTTGACGCCAAACATGAGAATGATGCTGTACCAGTATGCAAGTCCCGTCACGCTCCAAGGACTAATCTACATTTTTTTTCAGGCCAATTTTATTAGAAAGCAGGCAGTCCAATAGACAAAAACATGTATTCAATGACTGCCCGAAGTTTCCCTGTGGTTTTGAGCACAGGAATGGTTAAATGATGTAACAGGGATGAGAATTAGTACCTACAAATCTGAAACCATGGGCTTCTCCCATTACCAAATAATTTGTTCCTTGCTGGTAAGTGGTGAAGTGATGCCTTATGTGAAAGAATTCAAGTATCTAGCTATGAGCAGATATGAGTAAGTACAGAAGAAACTGTAAGATTGATCAACAATCAATGGACAGTAGCAGCAGCAGTTTAAACAAATGTTATAACAGATCATGGTAGTCAAAGAGGAGCTAACTTTGTAAATTATGCTGTCATTTTACCAGTCAATCTACATCACCATCGCCACCTATGGTAACAAAGCTCTGGGTAGATGCTGAAAAAAAATGATAACAATCAGAAGAACAACTGGGTGAAATGAAGCACTTGCATGGAGTTTCTGGGTTCACTATTCATGTTTTGATAAGGAGCTTGACAGTAGAGTAGAGCCTTGGAGTGAAACCACTGGTTCTCCATACTGAGGAGAGTCAGTCAAGGTGGTTTGGACATGTAAATAATATACCTTCAGATGACTTGAGAGGTGTATGAAGGCACAGTCTGTAAGCAGAACATCCAGGACACACTGGATGGATTATACCATCTGGGTATTATCTTATAAGGGTTGGAGAATTTTTCATGAGGGTAGGGGTCCCTTGTTAGCCTCACTTGATTTGTTCTGAGACTGAAGACATCATGTAATTCTTGTGTTGCACTGTTTTCTATAAACACTTGACTTAAATGTCCCAATTAGGCTGTTATCAAGCAATTTAAAGATGAAGTGTTATAGAAGATTATTTAATTAAAAATAAAGAAAATACAATTTTTCAATAAAAATTTTCTTGTTGAAAATTGCATCTATTTAAGCACTCTTCTTGTCTTCCTCCTCTTACAAACGTTCATATGATCACCTGACCTTTGCTTACCTTTATGTCTGGCTTATGGGTAATGGCGTCAACATGTGCCACTGTGTGTAAATAGAAAATAAATGTTCTTTCTTGGAAAACGTGTGCATTGAATTTATGAGTAATGTGTCGCATCACTCTGCCTTCTCTTTCTCCATATCCACAACATTTTCACTCCTTCTTACAGGGAGGGTTAAAAACACTGTATCACAGAGGCCCATAATTACATTAAAGTGTCAGCACAAATGGTGCATAACCCCTTAATAAAGACTAAAACAAATGATGCTTCCTCTTATAGTTTCAAAGACAACAGACCTGAAATAATCCACTGCAAGAATTGCTCTGTCAGCTCTGTCTTTAACTAGGACGTGAGTATCCAAGCAACAAGAAGCCAGAGGTGGACAATGCACTGCTCCTTGTTAGTTTAGTTTAAAATGGAAAAATTGCACGCTCCAGGAATATTAAAATTCTGGAAAAAAAAAACATTTAGCTGTATCATATAACACAGTTGCATAAAATAAAAATGGTATAGATAGAAAATCTATAGAAAAATGCCAATCATCTACCAGATAATACAGCAAATTGCTAACCTCACAAATTTTAAATTCCTGTGGATACAGAAAGTAAAAGGTACTATAATTTACTTATCCAGCTCAAAGTGGTGCAAAGCGGTTTTAATATCTGGAAAAAATTTGGAATTAACTTGCTTAGAGATCTTTATATAGACAACGTCTTTGCATCCTATGAACAATTACATTCCAAATTTAACATTCCAGCTACACATTTCTTTCACTATCTTCAAATCAGGAACTTTGTTAAACAGAACCTTCCAGACTTTCCTCATCTTGCACCCTCAACCACGCTGGAAAAATTATTGCTCAATTTCAAGGAGTTAGACTCCATCTCTACAATATATAAAATCATTTTACAATCCCTCCCTTTCAAAGATCCAAGAGTACACTGGGAAAAAGATCTCTCAATTAATATATCAGAAAAGGAGTGGAAAGTAGCAATGCAGAGAATTCACTCAAGCTCCATATGCGCAAAGCATACAATTATACAACTCAAAATTATATATCGAGCACATCTGTCTCGACTAAAACTCTCCAAAATGTTTCCAGGGCATGATCCAACCTGGGCCTGCACCAAATTAACATTATTCTGGACAAAAATTTTAATTACCTTTCAGATAGCCTTGAACTCACAATCCCTCCTAACCCATTAACAGCTGTGTTTGGGGTTCTTCCAGAGGGGTTTAAAGTGGAGAAAGACAAACAAACTGTGATTGCATTCACTACACTGTTGGCACGCAGACTCATTCTGATAAACTGGAAGAATCCAAACTCTCCTCTTTTAAGTCAGTGGGAAACCGATGTGTTATATTATTTGAAATTGGAAAAAATCAAATACTCAGTTACAGGATCTGTACAGAATTTTCTCAAAACATGGCAGGATCTAATCAGTAATATTTTAAAATAAGTTCATAAAGCAGAGAGAATTTTTTTTAAATTAGGTATGTTTACAAGCCTTAAATTTAACGTTATTTGGCTTGCTCTCTCTCTCAGGGGTGGGGATCGATCTGTTCTTAACTCAATTTTTCTTTTTGTAAAATCTTGATTGCTTTGTATGGATTGTAATAAAATTATTAAAAAAAAAAAAAGTGGTGCGAAGCAAGAGTGTGCTTCAGCAAGAAACGTGAAAAACAGTGTAATACAAGGAGCGATGGCAATCAATTATATGAACATTTTATTACAACTGCACAAAACAGAAGTATAGTTCATTCATTTTCTGAACCTCCTTATTCCACTTAGGGTTTATATGGGCATTACTGTTACATGTACAGAACACAATGAAATTATTACTTACATGTGCCAATAGCACGCAACATATCACTACTGTTCTGCATCATGATTAATGAATCTATGCTAAGCAGAAAAGCTGAACAGCTAGAGCTTTAGGAAAAAAGCAGAACATAACGATAGATGGTACTTTGCAGCACAAAGAGATGTATCAATTTATCTATATATGCATTTTCTAATGTGGATCAAAATTTTTGAACAACATTCCTAAATTTGTGGCAGAAACGGCACAAGGCAGAAAGTGACCCCGGACAGGGTTCCAGCCCACTGTAGTGTCCACTTATGCACCTCTCATACTCACAATGGAACAATTTAGATTTCCTAAAAACTACCCAAACTGCATGTCTTTAGGATATGGTAGGAAACCCAAAGGAAAATGTCTCCAACAAAGCCAAAATTTTGAAACTTCAGTTAGATAACCCCTGGCTAATCCACAATTCTAGAATTGCAGGTGTGGTGATATGGGTCCACAGCTCGTTGAGCAAAAGGCCATTCAATTTTTAATAAATAATCGATGTGCTCGCGGCTTAGTGAGGGGACGTTGGGCCATAGTGAGCCGCGGGGCGATCCGTAGGGTGTGGGCGTTTCTCACCTAGTGCACAGGTGAGGAACTGCCCACATTCATGATTGTCCCGTGGCTAATGCTGCAGCTACTGTGGCCCTCGTCATTTTAAAAAGAAGCGCGAGTCGGTTTTAAAGAGGGAAAAAAAAAGAAACGATCGGAGAGAGAGAGGAAAGGAGAGGACGGAGGTTATCGGGAGTAGTAGAGGAAGCAGGTCGGTGAGAGAGAGCCGTGAAGAGCGAGCGGACGGCGGCGAATGGCGCTTCGTGGACAGCTGCATGGAAGCTGGGTGTTAGGCCGACACCCACGTGTTGGTGTTGATGTCGCTCCCGCTGAGCGATCAGGTAGCGGGAGTGACCAGGGAAGGCGACTGGCGCGAGAGGCCATGGAAAGGCAGCGGAAGTCGGGAGACTTGGTGGTGGGAATCCCCAACGTGAGCGACCTGGCCGTTGTGGGAAACCAAGTTCTCCGGGACTGGGATGAGTGCCATACCGAAGCCAGGGATCGGGAGGTCTCCAGTCTCGTGCGTGTGTTTCAGGAGGGCAGCTGCAGAGAGCGTCTTGCCTGCTGCGATGCCCAAACGGGATTAGCAGGTGAGACGCTAACAGAAGAGCACCAGATTTGTTATTGATTTAAAGACTGCTTCCACAAGAAGATTTAACCTCACGTTTTAAAGGATTGTTTTTTCTATTTAATGATTTTTTAACCTCCACGTGTTCATTTAATGGATTATTTATTTATTTATTGAAGATCTGCACTATTTATTTGAACACTTGTTTTTGTTGACTGTTTTTTAATAAAAGCACTGTTACACTTTCTACCTTCCCCTTGCTCAGTAATTTGCCTCCATTGACTAGCTCACTCGGTTACATTATCGACGGTGTTGGGTTCGAGTGCTTCCAATAGCAATGGGAGTGTGGAGCCAGAACCCACATCGTCACAGCAGGCCACAGAAATAACCACTGTGCCTACTAATAATGTACATATATATATTAAAGAAACGTGGAAGAATAGATGTCCATTAAGTCAGTCATTTTGTTCATTCAGTGCATTCTGTTTCCCTAATGCTTTGCACATGCTTTTTTTTTGCAATTCTTACAGTCCTACATTTAGAAGAAAACCTTGAGATAAATGTCTGAGCTACTTACCTTACTCATGCTAATTTTAAAGATGCTAGGAGACGAAAGGAAAACACTACTGAACCAATGGGCTTTTATGCTACATGCTTGGAAGCCTGAAAAGAATGTGCACAATAACTCACCAGAGATTGACTGTCTGGCAGTAGGCTAACAGAATAAGGCTTGTGGAATTGCTGCAGGTAAATAATATAAAACAAAATAAAAAAATAAAAAGAGGGTTATTTGGTAAGTCGAGGGAAATGAAGTAAAATGGTTAAGAACAAAGATATTTTGCTCATAAATCATCACATACAATCCTTTGCAACGGATATTATTTATCATTAATTGCTGCATTCGTCAGCCTGGCACTTTCAAGTCCATAGAACAATTCAGAATACAAGAGAAAAGAGAATATTCTATGATTCAACAAAGTAATATGTCAATGTTCTAGTAAATGATGCATTGATATGCCTGTGGCATGTGATACTGGAAGGCTCGCTACAGCTGTAATGTCTGTCTAAAATACAGCAGGTGAAAAGCAGACAGGCTAATACATCAAATTACGTTTGCCTTAAGATTTGGTATTCAGGTTTACTGCATCTCCACATAAAATAATGAACTCGGTTTGCCAATATAATGTTCACTAGACTAGAACTTGCTATATGAGCAGTCTTCACTTACAGAGCTCAGAATGGTATATTTAATTAGAAATCATAAAATAATACAAGTCAGTTTGACTTGTGATTAGAGTCACAACCTAGAATTAGTGGTGTTTCCCACGTAAACCTGGGCAATATACTTCATGATAACTAAGAATTTAGTTAGAAACTTCACAAAGTACACATTCATTTGGATGTTTTGGAATTCATGTAATTACATTGGGAAAGTTGGACAGTTTGGGGATGATACATTTTGGACCATTGTTACTTTATTGCTCATCAAAAGGCATACTATTTAAACAATCCAGATGGCACTTTAAAAAAATAAATAACATTTGTGAGAGTTGAAGATAGGCATGGCTGCAAAGATACAAGCCATAAAATTTTAGAAAATGTAAAAAGTGTTTTAAAGACAAGGCTGATGTAAAACTGTAACTAGAAGTTATGAGTGCCATCAGAGTTGACATTTTCTTCAAAAGAGCTGTTTTTCTGCAGGAAAAAAAAAAACCCACTGCAGCACCATTTACTCAGTAATAATTGCAGACATGCCTGTTATATCTTTAAATTCTCACAGGAGATATCCAATTCCAAGCCAAAATGACCTACGAAAGTTTTCTGTTTATTTTTCTTTTATTTCTTTTTTATCTTTCCAATACTGTGTTAGGTTAACTTTACTTTTTAAGTAACTCTCTGGCTGCTGGATTAATTTTCAACAAACATACTCTCTATTTAGTTTTGATTAGATAAACTTTATTAACCCCATGGGGAAATTCAGATGCATACAGCAGCAGAAACATAAAACGATACAGACTCACAGGACAGAAAATACATCCAATCAGTCAATGAATTAATTGATAAATAACTAAAAATAAATAAATGTATATTATGCAGATATTTCAAAATGAACTTAACGAATACATCAGGAGGAAGCACTGAATTGATTGGTAGCAGTGTGCAGAAATGACCCCCAAATCCGCTTCTTAGCACACCATGGTGGAATTAGCCTATGGCTGAAAGTGCTCCAAGAGAGCACCTCCTGGAGGGGATTTTTCATGATGACACCCAATTTCACCATCATCCTCCATTCCACAACAGCTTCCAGTATGTTCAGGGTTAGTCCTGTGATGGAGCAGGCTTTCCTGATTAGTTTGCTTTGCCACATAGAGACCACGCACCTTGCATTAAAAGATAAGCCGCTTTATCACGCTTTATTATACGTGCGTGACAGCCGGTCCATGGTTCAAAAAGGGTTGGAGGAAACTGCAATACATGACACCATCACAATATTATATAGTAGTAATGAAAAATATGTTGCAATCATGCCCAGTAATACAAATCCTTATAATATTACTGAAAAATAAACAGAGAAATAGTACTTTTTTAAATGTAAAAGCTTTTTTTTTAAACTTACATTATCTTATGTATACATAGTTAACATGGTTATGAAGTATAAACATGGGACTGGTAACAATAGATTTTTTACTCTGGTAATGTTCCCCAGGCCACTAGAGGACACTGAAGGTAAGATTCAGAAGACCAGTGGGGAGAAAATACTCTTTAGGGAGCCTGCTGGGAAACCTAGTGTCATGGATGTAGTATCTGAGGGGAACTAATGGGCGTTTGAATGGATCTGTGAGAGAATAATTTGGAGGTAACAAAAGTTAAATGTTTTGGTTTGTAGAGCACATTGAAATATATAAACATTTGTGTTAGAAATGTGAAGATGGTGTTAATAAACGTTCAGTCAGTAGCTAATAAATAGTTTATTCTGAATTACTTTTTTACATTTCACAACTTGGATTTTTTATGTATGTCAGAGACTTGGCTAAGTCTTTAACTCACCTAGTAGCACGGGTCGGGGTGGTGGACTAGCAATGGTTTTTGATAATCGATTTAAATGTAGATCTATGCCTTTAAACAATTATCCAGTTTTGAAGCTAAGCTATTTAAAATTGAACTCACCAATCCTGTGCTGTGTGCACTTGTTTACAGCGCATCCAGGAATTCGCTGACTTTTTATCTTTGTTGGTGACACATTTTAATAGCTTGCTTGTTCTAGGAGATTTACAGTAAATATTAATGTTTGTTGCCCGCAGAAACCCTGGTTAAAGACTTTCTAGGTCTGGTGGACTCCTTTCACTTAGCCCAGGTGGTTTCAAGTCCCACTCATCAGAAAGCTCATGCCTTCCTGTAAAGAATGTGGAGCTTTTTAATGTCTGCATTTCAGATTACTATGCTGTCATTTTTTAGCTTGATCTCCTATGTCCATTCAGGAATTTTACACAACCCCAGTGTCAGTTATGCTTGATAAATGTGGAACCTGCCTTGTAGTTTTGTGATACCTTTTCAAACCTTCACTCATCCATGGTGACAGAAGCCTTGCTGTGTACTGCAATGCTCATAGCCTGGTTAGGTTTCTAGAGTCTACATGTAAGCAAACACTGAGCCTGATTGCACCCTTAGAGTTAAGGAGAGCCTGGGTTAAGGCCAGAGTTCAGCCTTGGCTAAATGATACCACTCCGTTTATCAACCAGGAATGCAGGCAGGCTGAATGCAGGTGGAAAAGGGATAAACTCCAGGTCTCATATACAACTCTGAAAATTTGCTTGAAACTCTATCAAGAGGTGGTGAGAAAAGCAAAATCAAATTATCTTTCATATTTAATTGCAAATGCTGCCTCGAGACCTACAGTGCTTTTTAACACCATAAACACTTTTTTAAATTCACCAGGTAGTGGTCTCCCAACTTTTTTATAGATAAAATTCAAGTTATGCGGTTTGGCATTATCCTTCCAGCTGCAGGAAACAGCGAGGGAGTTCCAGCTTCCATTAGGCCAGCGCATACCTAGTTTATATTGTTTAAACTAGTTTCCTCATCCCAGCTAGCCAATATATTCAGGAACTTGAAATCTTCCAGTTACCTTCTTGATATTTTACCTGCACGCCTGTTTAAAGACTCTTTTGGGGTCATCAGTCCACTTACTTTGGCCAAAATTAACAACTGTTTAAAAATGGGGGAAATTTTTTGACAATTTCAAGCATGCAACTGTTCAGCCACTACTGAAGAAGCCAATTCTGGACTCTTCAGTGCTCTCAAATTACAGGCCTATTTCTAAGCTTCTTTTCCCATCCAAAATTATGGAAAAGGTGGTTTATGTACAATTACTTTCATATTTGGAGGAAAATAACTTATGCAATGTATTTCAATCTGGCTATAAAAATTCCATACTATAAAAGCTGTTTTGTTGAAGGTGACAAATGATTTTCTACGAACTTTGGACTCGGGATCTTGTGCTGTTTTGGTGTTGCTGGACCTTAGTACAGCTTTTGATACGATGGACCATGAGGTTCTATTAAAACATGTGAAATTGGTATTCAAGGATGTGCACTGAAATGGTTTGTGTCCTACTTAAATGGTAGATCTATGTCTAAAATGTTAAAATCTATGTTAAAAGCCAACTCCAGGCACACCACAAGGCTCTATTCTGGCCCTTTTATTATTTGTCTTACACTTGCTTACTCTGGGATCCTTTTTCCAAAAGCACTGCATCAATTACCACGGCTATGATGATGATACCCAAATTTAAATTAAAGTTGACCCTGACATCCTTCCATCTGTAAAGAAGCTGATGGAGTGTACTAACGATATTAAACTCTGCACGGTGCAAAATTTTTTCCAACTAAATGAAAATAAAATTGAAGTCATTATCTTTAGTCCTAATTTTTCTGCTAATGAAATTGGCACTCATTTAGGTTCGTTGATGGCAAAAATTTGTAATGATGTCAGAAACCTGAGTATTATCTTTGATTAGTCTCTAAGCTTTAACAAACAAATCTCTGTGGTAGTAAAGTCCAGCTTTTACCAACTGAGGCAAATTTTAAAGTTAAAATCCTTCCTTCACAGAAGGATTTGGCAACAGTGATTCATGCTTTTATTACATCTCGGCTTGATTATTGCAATTCCTTATATGTAGGATTGCCCAAATCTGCCCTGTTGTCCCTTAAGTTGGCACAGAATGCAGCAGCTAGATTTCTGGCCCATACCAGTAAAAGACAGCATATCTCACGTGTATTGCCTTACTCCAGTGAGATTTTGCATTGACTTCAAGGTTTTGTTGTTTGTTTCTAAGGCCTGGCATGGCGTCACCTCTAACTGCATCTGTATTCTCATCCATCTCCTCTCGAGAACAATTTTGAGGTCATCTGCTCAATTACTTCTTCCAGTTACTAGATCACAGCTAAAGTTTTAAGGGTGATAGGGCTTTTTCAGTCATTGCTCCAAGACTTTGGAATAATCTACCACTCCATATCAGATGTTCTCCTTTGAAAGAGATTTTTAAAATCTCTCTTTTTCTCCTCTCCTTTCGACGGTGGGTGAGGTCTTCGGAAGGGGGAATAGTACTGCCTTAAAATTTTTATTTAGAAGAAAATTAAACCTTTTTAAACTGAGGGAAAATATACCAATAATTATTTGATAAGGATCTCTTTGTATACCACATTGTCAGTTTGGTCCTCCAGTTGTAATATGACCAAGCTGTGCGCTGAGCTTACTCTTGAGCATGCAATGTACAGTTGGCCATGTGAAAAGTAATCTTGTCTCACATCTCACAGCTTGGATTGCTGCTGTCATAATCGGTTTGAGTTTCAGGGTTTGTTTCAATTACGACAGTATTTGCAGGACTTGTGTTGAAGTGACATTCGGCATTTGTCAAGTGTTGTAAGCATACAACCAGTTTCATCGATAACTTCGCATCCAGCTTTTGAGAGTTTAAACATTCATAAACATCAAAGTGTCCACTACTGAAATCGTCACCTGTCAATCTAAGATGTTTAAGAGGCATTGGCAGTTGTCAAAAGGTGCAAAATATTTGGCCATTTCGGTACACTTGAAAGCGACAACCGAACAATTCAGCGGCAGCCATCAACTCACATGCAGAACCATAGGTGAAGGGCTTAAGCATTTCACTCTTATAGTGCTCCTGTGTAGAATAATTACCTCCTGTACCGTCATCAGTCCACACCTTGAACCTGTCCCAGTCATTCAATACATAAGACACAATGTTCCTCCGGATATCAAGAGTGAGCCTGATATGGCCGTGCAATATGTAACAAAGTGAATGGAAAAGGCAGGTGCCATCTCCGGGCATGGAAACCACTCCGTAAGTGACAGTTCTTTGATCGATGGTGATCACCTCGATAGACATGTTAATCGGGGTATGGTTGGAACGATAAAGGAAATGGGTACCTGAACAATGTAAAATAAGTCTAAAATACCTACACAATAACTATAATCGTAATAAATGAACAATAAAACAGCGGAGAAGCCATGGATTAAATAAAAAGGCTGTAGTTATCAGCAGGGAGACGTGAATCCTGTGGCGAAGCAAGGAAGGGAATGTAAAGACTAGAGCGACGGACGGCCTTATATAGACAGGCAGCCAACAACGTGGGAGGCGTTGGGATGGGGGACCCAATGCTGCCTCACATGGTGACCGAGATGCAGGCTATGGACGTATATATGTATATAAGTAGGATTCAGTTAGCATTGGGAATCCGTGTACCAAATTTCTTGAAGATGGGCCCATAAGTAACAAAGACCATTGGAAAGTTCAATATGGCAGCCGACAGTGGTGTCATACCACCGAAATAAGTATGTACATTGGTTTCGGTTTGCGCAGGGAAGCTGTCTACCAAATTTCGTGAAGATGGGGCCATAAATAAGAAAGTTCAACATGGCGGACGTTGTCGACCGTTATGACCATTACGCGTAGAATTTTGAAATTAAACCAGCTTAACTTTTGTAAGTAAGCTGTAAGGAATGTGCCTGCCAAATTTCAGCCTTCTACCTACATGGGAAGTTGGAGAATTAGTGACATTGGAAAGTTAAATATGGCGGCCGACAGTGACGTCATACCACCAAAATAAGTACGTACATTGGTTTCGGTTATCACAGGGAAGCCGCCTACCAAATTTCGTGAAGATGGGGCCATAAATAAGAAAGTTCAACATGGCGAATGTTGTCGACCGTTATGACTGTTACGCATAGAATTTCGAAATGAAACCTGCTTAACTTTTGTAAGTAAGCTGTAAGGAATAAGCCTGCCAAATTTCAGCCTTCTACCTACACAGGAAGTTGGAGAATTAGTGATGAGTCAGTCAGTCAGTCAGTCAGTCAGTGAGGGCTTTGCCTTTTATTAGTATAGATTTGATTGATTAATTGATTGATTGATTGATTGAGCAATGCAATGAACAGAACTAGTGAAATGGTTAAGTAAATAAAATACAAGAATGTATTTTTGAATGGTTGATGTCCTAGTCCATTTTGTGTATTACATGATTAAGAGCAGATATTCTATAAACAACAAGACTGGACAGTTGTTACATACAAAAGATTTCAAGGGTAATAGCTGAACCTAAGAGATATGAGAAGAACAAGAGTGCAGTATAACAGACTTTTATTTAGGTTTAATCAAACTTGTTCTAGCAGAGGATAATTTTCTTTCTTAAATTAATATGTTGATTTCCTCCACAAAGTGTCACTGGACCTTGACTTTAAAGATCCTTTAATCCACTACTCTGAGTGCTTGCAGTTGGGATGTCACTCTGTAATAAGGATTCCATTGGCAAGAGGAAGGATGTTAAATGATTGGAACAATGGAAATCTGTAGTGAGGGTAATGACAGTGGGAAAACAGATCAACCTCCCCAAAAGGTAGGTGTTTTTATTATTACTATTATTATCTCTCTATTATAAAAATAAATCTTGGAAGGCTTGGAAGGAGATGAGACGTGATTTTCTCGGAGACAATTTAACGTCCCGCAAGACAAGGCAGTGAGACAAAAGGACAGCTGCTGTACTGGCTTTTAAATGTTTGAATTGCTGCTCAACATGCAGATTATGCAGCACGTCAGCAGCATCAATCTAGCAGCTGATCGAGCAAAGAGGAGGTAAAAAAAAATGTATTTGTTTCGCATTGTATCACCGTTTAAGAGGGGGCTTTGGAGGAGCGATTGCATCTCCTTTGCATGCGCTCAGCACCCTTCTTCACAACGTGAGTGGCAGAGATGCGAAGTGGCTGTCCCGTAGCACCCCAGGTGGGCGAGTGAAGCAAGCAGTGGGCCAAACCCCCTAGTTATTATTATTATTGTTAGTATTATTATTATTATTATTATTATTACAAGAAGGCAAAATGGCTTTTGGTTTGTTGCATTACCATTGTTTATTTTCCCCCTTCCTTAAATCTCCTTTTCTTTTTTGCCTGTAGAATCTCTGTTTGTAATCTGGGATTGGAGGGGTTCTCACTTGCCTACTCAAGTCTACATGGGATATCCAAACTATTACATTTCTTTTAGTATGAAATGCATAGTTCATATTTTATTATCATGAATTTGAGTAAATAAGTATATATTTTTTTACAGCACAAAATTTAACCTCCTTCCCCAGGTACAAATATGTTGTTTAAAAAATCACCAAAGCTTACAGCACAGTATGTAGTTGACAAACTACATTTTATTGCCAGAGGCGAGGCAAGGCAGATACATTTTTTAAAACTTCTTAGTTAATAGAAAATCAGTAGTGAATCCCTGGTGACTAAGGTATATCTCCATTTCTTACGGATAATATTTCATGAGGAAAACATTACCAACATCTCATTCCCACTGATATCATTTAATAATTTTCCTACTTTCCTAAGTAATTATATGTAAAAAATGTCTTCCATGTGTACCATTATGTAAATAGTGGTAAGATTTTGCTTCAATTTCACATTCTTTTCTTTGTTTTTAATATTTCATTTTATTAATAAATACTCTATATTCCCTACCACATCTCTCTTGTACTAAGAAACTGATAGTGGATGCTACTGTACCAACCTACAGGGATCGGATTTCAGACAGCTATTTAAAATGAGTGGGTTGGAGGTGGACTAATAACTGGCAATTGAGAAGGTAAATGTATCTTCTCTAAACTGCAGACTAATGATGTAAACTTCAAAGTATAGTGTAGGTGGGCTATGATGCTGTTGCACAATTTCTGATATGCAGAACTACAGTGAAAACAAACGGCTTTACTATACAAACAAGCTGGTACAAGAATACAGTCATAATACTGTAAGGACTGCAGATATTTTTAAATGCCATAACCAATTTCCACATGGACAGCATAGGATTATTAGCAGCACATCAAATGTTACATGTGTAAAAAGTGGAAATCTCAGTGGAGTCAGATACTTTACCTAAGATTTCCACATGGACTATTTTAAATTATTTTTAATAATCTATTTTTGAATGTAAAATAATGCAGTCTTTGGCAAGATGGTCTTTTAAATTAAAATTTTACCTAAATAAAATAAATAACTTTAAGTATGTGTTTGAAATGTGCAAATCCACACAGACTTTGATCCAACCAGTAGTAAAATCCCTGAAGCCCTGCAGCAGTGTTAACCTAAGCCAGCTATAAAAGTAATAGCCATAATAATAATGTTTAAATTATACTGAATTGCTGTATAAGTTGTCCAAAGGAAACTACACAAATTTTAAAAAATTCAAACAGAATGCCATCATGATTGTGGGTAAATCACACTGTAACATATATCTTCACCTCCATCTTCAACCTCTAGCAACTTAGCTCCCTACCATGCTCATCTTCACAAAAAAAGAACAACAAGTTCAGCAACTAATGAGTAAGAAACTGAAATCACAAACTAATCAATAGTAAGAAATTATAAAAATATGTGCGTCTTCCATCCAAGCAGGTCTTTCAAACCTCCAAGTTATGGGTGTGTGGCTGGTGTCTACTGAGCAGCATCAGTCACATGACATGGACCAACACTACAAGAGACACAAGTAATTTTTAAAATTTAAATATGAGCAAAAACCTTTCTTCAAATGTATTACTTATTTATTACAGCACTTATTTAATTTGACATGCAAACAAGGGATTTAAGCTGTTGTAAACAGCATTCCCACAAGTCAAATTTTCTAGCAAGATTTTATTTAGTTGTTAATTTTTCCTCAGGAAATTCTTCCATTAGTTTTATTAATTCATTTCCAGAAGTTTACCACTTTCAAAAAAAGACAATCTTAAATCCATAAATATTTTATAGCTGATATTAATTAAAAAATCAGTATATCATTGCTGCACCAAGCATAAATGACAGAGTAATAGATGGACCTATATTGCTGCCTATGAAGTAGTGTGAAAGTAAAAGTATATAAGAAATAAGAGCCCAAGCAAGGGAAAACTCATCCATGATAAGAAATAATAAAAAACTTTAAACAGAAATTCAACAAAAGGAAGAATTTAAATAATTAAAACACTAATCTAAGAATGAGATGCAACAAGAAAATTGTTCTTTAGTTAATTAATATTTTTTGTGTGAAATCAAAATTAATTAATTCCAGTCCAGAAAAAAAAACACATTTATAAAAATTAGAAAATGCAAACAATGTATAATGCGCCAGTGTTAATCAGAAGATTATAAGCCTTGAGGAGGAGAAAAAAAGGGACAAGTGTGGAAGACACAGAAAAGCATACTAATGAATATAGTTTGTTATCAAGATAAACAAGAGTATATGATGTATTAAGCAATACAAGTGGGTAGCCTGAAAAACTGTAAAAAATACTAAGAAATTCATATTTTCCATGTCATGAAAAAAAAAATAAAACAAAAAAAAAAAATCTACGCATCCATTTTCTAAGAGTCATGGGAAGCTAAAGCATAATTTCGAAATGCAGTGCTAAAGGAAGGAACCAACTATGGATGGCAGTTCATTACAGGGCATACACATGTGTTCACATTAATCTTTTACCAACCAGTCTTAATTTTATCGATCAACTTGTCCTTCATGTTTTCAGGGTGTGAGTAAATAGCAGAGTTGGTAAAGAGAACTCAAACATGAAAATGTGGACTACATTAACACAATGGGCATTGTAAGAGTCAAATTGTATGGCAGCAGTGCTAGAATAAAAACATAATTTAAAATGTTAAAAACCACAGAAAGTTATTTCCAGAAGTATTTCAAAAAATTAAATACACCTTTCTACTGCAAAAAATTAATCATGTTGTCTTCTGCTACCTTTCTGCCACACTGCATAGAGTGCTTGTATACATGAGTTTGCCCTGCAATGGAGCAAAGCTTTCCTCCAGTGTTGGTCCCTGTCTTGTGCCAAGTGCTCTAATGATGGGCTCCTGCCCCTGCAATCTTAAACTGGTGGGTACGTAATGGATGGAGGTGAAATCAACCTGTCAACAATGCCCAACCTTCAGTATTCATTCGTTACAAAGGTGATATAAGTGGAGTTTCAGTGTTGTTATTCTGTTTTTCATCAAGTTACACTAAGACTAATTAAAAAAAACACTACATTTCATGTTAGAAGCCGTTCTTAATAAGATGATTCTAACAATTTAGGATGAAACAAAATTAGTTCATACATTTAACGAAAGTAAAATCAATAAATACAACACACACTGATTCTCGGTTAGGCCAGGCTATACTTTTGAGATTTATTCAGGATGCCAGGATTGTAACTCCATCCATCCACTTTCTAATCTGCATGTCCAATTACGGGTCAATGGGTGCAGGGAGCCTTTCTTGACAGCACTGGCTATGAGACAGGAACAAACTCTGGACGAAGCACAAGTCAGTCTTCAGGGTTCACTTACTCAACAATTCTAAACACATATGACCACAGTAAATTTGTTGCTTCACTAACCTCCAAGGTTTAACAAGCTGAGTGCACTATATAGAGCCCTTCTTTACCAGCTGAACACAACTGCATTTAAACATCATTCAAGTAAACTTAAATTCTTAACATCTATAAAGCAGACTGTACACTCAGCCCAAAAGGTGCGTCAAAGATATATTATTGTTATGATATACTTTCTTATTCATTTTTTTCCTATATCCCTTAATTTTTCCCTCGCCCATTTAAGGTTTTGTTTATGAAAATTGCATTTTCTGTGTAGGTTTATTCTTTTAACATTTTTGTGAAATTTTATTACTTATTTGTACTGTTTTTCTATTATGCCCAAGGGCTGCCATTTCTTTATTTGTTACCCAGAAATTATCTGGAATTGTGTGGCACGTGACATCATCAAAATGATATGATTTAAGGCCATCCCCAATAACCTTTCCTTAGTTGAGAATGCAGACTTTTCCAAAAACTTAGCACTTAAGTTTTCTAGGTTTTACTTTCTTATTTAATGAAAATATCTTCTTGCCTTTATCGACTTTAGTTTTTGTTTTTAGGCTTGACAAACTGTTGCGGTGTAAAATTTTGCATACAAGTTGATAAATATTTTGTATTTCTTTATTGGTAACTTGTAACACTAATGTCTATCATTGATAATAACAGCAATGGTTAGATGGTTAACTCCTTCCCCCTTTTAAGAACCAGTCCTTTGTAATTTTACAACAGAGTTGGGGGAAGTACCTCAAACAAGTTTGGCAAGTGATTCTGTGCAGGGCTCTCTTAGTCAACCCCCATCGGAAAGTCAGGCTGCCTAGCTGGCAAACTTTACCTTAACACATGGTTTGCAGGGCAGGTGTGAAGATGTTTTCTGCCCCATTGGTCTGAAGTATAGTTGTTTGGAATTGGCTTATATCAGAAGTTTCTAAGTACCATGACACCCTATTGGCTGTAGGGGTTGGACAGAAAACCTACAAATTTTCTTACTTTACCTCACTCTCTCTCTCTCTCTCTTTCTCTTTCACCAAACTGATGAATGACCATCTCACACACCATGAACTGAAAAGGACAACACAATGAAGAGCACATCTCGGCAGCTATATTGAGACAGGCATGTGGCCTGTTTTGAAGAAAGCTGACCAGAAACGATGCCTTAACTAGAGACATTTTAAGTAGCTAACAAGTTTGTGTGCTGCCTGAAACTACACATCAACATTTATCAGGTTGTATGGTTGCCAATATTCAAATGCACTTTGCATATTGTTATTTATGAATATTATCAATAATACGTTATTTAAATTGTAACTTAACTCCTCCACATAATTGCCTGAGGTTATACATGTAGAATGGAAGGTGGGGAGAAGTTATATGGTACAATATATTATAAACAGTGGTAAGTCTGTGAGATCTGAGGCATTCTGACAAAGGCTACATATTAATACAAAAAGGGAAAGTAGAGTAATATACAGTATTACTCTACCAAGACAAAACACAAACAAATTCCTGTCCTTTTGGTTCAAACCTTTGCCTGTTTAAATGACTTTGTCTTTCTTTATGATACTTTGTCAAACCAATGCTTGTATTTTTTTGACCTTTAGCAGTATAGACAGAAAAAGATCACCAGCAGAGATGGAACATCTAATCATAAGCAACTTAACCTACAGAATGTGCTGTCAGACAAAGCAAAGGACTCTGTTAGCCCAGCCTACTTTGGCAAGTTTTGAAGATTTTTCAACAGTATAAACTAATGCAGCTAGTGATGGTGAATATGCTGCCAACAAAGAAAGGGTTTCCTTCTTGTTTATGTTTCATGATTTGCTAAGCATATGCTTTTATTTTTAGTTTGGTTTTTCTGCCAGCTTTCTTTCTGGGTACCTCAAATTCACTGCCTTATTTCAAGAGACATGAATATCAAATCAGGATTCCATGAATAATGAAGGAAAAAGACATAGGCAAGCTTCATCTCATCACTCAAAATATTTCACTTTTTTGTCTTTTTGGGTTCTAAATTGACTTATTTTTCCCTTTATTCTCTTGATTGTGTAGACATTAATAAAATGTTTTTAATCCCATAAACTTACCACTCTTCCTCTACACTTCCCTTTTACATATGTAACTTCAGGCAATTAAACAGATTAAAGTGAGATGCAGGAGTTAAGTTACACATTTAATTATGCACTATTTATAAAATGTCCAAAAATATTAAGAAAGCAGAATACAAGGTAAATGTTGGAAAACCATGCCGTTACAGCCTAAGTAGTAGTGCATCTTGTGTCCACAGGCGTCTCTCGGCTTATCAATGGGGCGTTGTGGTACAAAAAGGCCTCCGATTCTAAAGCAATCATAAATAGCCATACAGTGGAACCTCGGTTCACGAATATCTCGGTACACGTACATATCAGTTTACGACCAAAAAGGTCGCCAAACTTTTGCCTCGGTTCACGACCACACACTCGGTATACGAACAAGCCAGTTTCCGTTTCAGTTTGGACATGTTCAGTCTCTCCCTGTCCACTTCCTGTGCAGCGAACGAGCGAGCAAGAGACAGAGATAGCGCAACACACACACACAGGCATGCAAGAGAGACACATACACACACACAGGTGCGCGAGAGAGACACACACACACAGGCACGGGAGAGAGAAACACAAACACACATACACACAGGCGTGCGAGAGAGAGGCACACACACAGGCGCGTGAGAGAGAGACAAACACACAGGAGCGTGCTAGAGAGAGATACACACAGGTGCTCCAGGCTCCCGAAAGAGAGACACACGAAAGAGAGAGCGAGCGAGCGAGAGAGGGAGGGCTGGACGCATAAGGCAGAAAAGGCTTGTTTTTGTTTTCAGTTCTGTTTACAGCGATCGGTTCATAGTGTGCATTGTGGCAATGTTATTTTTCTTGGTGGTTTATTAAAATACGGATTTATCAAATGTTCATTTTTTTTCCTTGCTTAAAACTCATTAAAAAAAAAAGTGTTTTTAGCGAGCGGTTCCTGGCACTATAGTGTGAACTATTGCAGTGTTAGTTTTCTCTGTTGTTCAAGGTTTTCTCAGTGTTATTCAATGTTTTTATATTTGGTTTACTATTACGCTGTGCATTCTATGGTGTAATTAACTATATTTGTGCTTAAAAACTAAAAAAAATATATTTACATGCAGTTCGTACGGTCTGGAACGGATTAATTGTATTTACATACAATCCTATGGGGGAAATTGCTTCGGTTCACGGCCAAATCGGTTTACGACCAGAGTTTTGGAACGAATTATGGTCGTGAACCGAGGTTCCACTGTACTTCAGACCAACTGAATAGTGTACATGTATAGCTCATCACCCAGTTGCTTTGTTTATGCAGTTTATGGCCTTCCTGTGGGGGGATGGCTTATAAATTTATATAATTCCAAACACAGTCACCCTTAATGAATCGGATGTTAACAAAAGAGTAAACTACCACTATGATCAGATTGTAATATCAAAAAAATTAAGACTAATAATCAAGGCACCACAAACACATCATTAAAATGTACAAAATCTAGATGATGACTTATATGTGATTCAAGTAGCATTTGCCAAGATTGGCAGGGTCAGTTACATATGTAGTGCTAGCAGTTTCCCCCCTTCTTTTCATCTCTTGTTTGATATAATACAGCTACAACAGGCTGCATCAGCCATTAGATAACCACTAAACACAAAGCATTTTAGCAGCTAACAATGTTAGTGATCTTGACAGGATTCAATTTAATGGTCGATTTTAAAGGACACAGCCCAAATCTCTGGATGCAATATAGTGTCACATCAGAATCACTTTATTCTTATTATGTGAAACATACTAGAATTGACTTTGGTTAGGTGCAAACATGAAATACAAGACATTACCAACACAAACACAATTACAACCCACCATTAACCCAACACTGTGCAAACTACTACACAAATGCAACAATCTCTTGAATAAAACAAACTTCATTCAGTTAACTCAGTAGTGAGAAAAACTATATAAAATAATAGATTCAAATAGCACAATTTGAGCAAATATGAAGTATATAAACAGCAAAATTACCATTTATATGTTGCAAAAACAATTAGGAGTAAACATTGTATTTGTGTTATACAAACAAAAAGCTGGTAAAACTGTATCTCATGCAAACTTTACTGTACATGCCAGATTGTAGAAATCATTGCCGCACATTCACCATCTACACTATTGCTAAAGAGATGTAGTCAACTCAGCACAACGCGGATCAATCCACAGCATCTTATTGGTAAACATTTTATTGATTATATACCTCAAAAGAAAAGAAATATAATTCAACTTGTACCTGTGCAGTGTACTGTTCAAAAACTGATAAATCTGGAAAGAAAATTAAAAAAGAAACACGCTATTATTGTCCCAGCTGTGATGTTGGATTGTGTCTTTCACCATGCTTTAAGATTTACCAAACAAAGGATTCATTTTAAGATTATGTACCATTGTGGCATTTTTAGTAGTATTATTATTACTTTTATTATTTTTGTTATTATTGTTCATTTCATATTATTTTTATTCATCATTACTTTTCCTATTTGTATCATTATTATACTTTTAAGATTTAATAAAAATGTAATTTTTTTATGCCAAAAAAAATGCAAGGCTTTTTACATGTTTTTTTTGGAATAAAATGCAATGCTAAGGAGGGAAGGGAAGACACATCATTATTGGAAATAAGACCAACTACGGATGTGTCATCTGCAAACTTTAGGATTCATACAGATTTGTCTGTAGATCTACTGTTATTTGTATAAAGTGAAAACAGGAGGGGTGAAAGAACACAGCTTTGGGGAGAGCCTATGCTAGTGGACATTGGATCCGACACATGGAGGTCCAAACTCACACACTGCTTCCTACCAGTCAATAAACTCATAATCCACTGGAAGACACCATCAGGCACTCCTAACTGGATGAGTTTACCCTGAAGAAACTCTGGAACAACAGTATTGAAGGGTTAGCAGAAATCCACAAACAACACCCTCACATAGGTGTTAGGTGGTGGTAGAGACATAAATTAACTGCATTCTCCACTGAATGATTTGTCCTATATGCAAACTGAAGTGGAAGGACTTTGGGTAAGAAAGCATGAGATATTCAAATACTTTCATAACCACCAAGGTCAAACAACTGCCCTATAGTCAATAAGTTCAGAGATTTTAGCCTTCTTGTAAAATGGAATGGAATGGAACTTTAACCCCCTCAGAGTTAATCCCGAGCATCACTTGGGCTGTAAAAGCAGTGCTAAAAGCGTTAGTCTTAAGCATCACACAGGCAACATCTTGTGTAAGCATTAGACCTGAGAATTACTCAAACTGTTAAAGTGCTAACAGTGTTAGTGCCGAGTGTTGCTCAGGAAATGATATAGGTGTATCTTGCGTAAGCAACAGGCCCGAGTGTTACCCAGTCAATGGTACAGACAAGTCTTCTCGTAGACTCATAATAGCGTCTTGTAGGAAACGTCCAATAGTGGCGCTCATGTGCAGTGCACTGTTTAAAAGCTGATCAGTCTGGAAAGAAAATCTGCAAGCAATCAAGCTACTATTGTCCCGATTGTGATGCTGGATTGTGCATTTCACCGTGTTTCAAGATATACCACACAAATGACAGATTTTGAAAGTATATACAGTTATTTGTATTTGTAAACATGTGACTTTGTACTTTTAGTGTTTTTGCATGTTTTACAGTAGAAAGATCAGATTGGATAAATATGTAATTTTGCAAGCCAAAAAATGCAACGCTTTTAACATGTTTTCTGGAGAAAAAATGTAATGCTAAGGAGGCTACAGCAGTCCAAAACTTTGCCAGATGCAGGGAAACGTTGAACATGTCAGTGAAAACAGGTGCTAACTGATCTGCAAAATGTCTAGGAGTACCAGGTGAAACTCCATCACAGCCAGTTGATTTCCTAATATTCTGTTTCCCAAAAAGTTTTTGTACCTCCTCTTGCTTCATAGAAAGTATAAGGTGCAGCAGAGAGGAATGACTAGGGGACAGGGAAGTTGAAGAAGGTGAATCAGACTTCAATGAAGTGGGGATGGTGACACTGAGAAGACAGATGATCAAACCACCAATAAAACTCATTTGGCTGATTAGCCAAAATGGCGGAGGATAAGGCTTAGGAGTTGTAAGCTTTTTCAGAGAACTCCACACTGCCTGGCTGTTACTGCTAAAGCATTTCTCCAACTGATTTTTGTAAGTATTTTTTGCACATCACAGAGCTTTATTAAACTGCCATCTTGCAGATCAATATTCATCCATGTTTCCAGACCTATATGCCTGGTCCTTACCAGCTCTAAGAACCCTCAGCTCATTGGTAATCCACAATATAAATCACATACTGTATTTGCCCCCAAAATAGATGTTTCCATTGTTATCTGAAAAACAATTGCCAGTGCATTCACAAATAAAAACTCTTCAAGGTGCAAAAATTAAATTTTGTTCTCTAGTGTACCTTTATCATTACCTTCATTTTCATTCTTCTTTTCCTGGTGAGGATTCATTTGCAACACAATGACTTGGCTTGACCAGGCCATCTAATCCCCACAAACTTCTACTGTCTTTTCCTACAGTATAGTGTTTCTAATTTGATTTGCATGTCATTCTATTTCTTGTGAGAAGCTCCCAGTGGGTATCCAAGGAACATGATCACACTACCTCAAGTGACTCTTTTCGATACAGAAAACATGGAATTCCTTTACAAAGTCCCACTGTCTTACAGAGTTCCAAATCCTTTCATGGAGAATAATTTCAGCCAATTGTTCTTGTAATCTAATTCTTTTGATCACCACCTTGAGCTCATGCCTAGAGGCCAGGATAGGATATACTATAGACTGACAGGTAAGATGAAGCTTCACTTGAGGAGTCAGTTCCTGCTTCATCACCATGGTCCCAGTTGGTTGGTCAATCTCATATTTACCTCTACCTTCACTCAAGATTGAGACCTTGAGATGTTTAAACTTCTCCACTTGGAGCATTTATTTATTATTAAATCTCGAATATCTTACAATAAAAATGTTTTTTTTTGTCCTACATAATGTTTTCTGTTAATTTGTTAATATTCTTAAAGCTTTACTTTCAAGGACCATGACAATGTGTGTGTTTTGGATGAACTCCTTCATTTGAGAAAGATACTAATATTTTTATAATTTAATTTTAAGCATGGCACACTTGATATTTAGGTTCTAGGTAATATTCTCATAGTTTTAAAACAATTAAAAACAATTCCTTTTTTTTTTTTTAACTTTTTTTTTTAACTTTTGACTTATTTTGACTTCGGTTTTCTGGTAAGTTGTTTTTTTTTTCCAGTTTCAATCTTCCAGTCCATTTTTAACAATATCCTTGTGGCTGTTCACAATCCATTGCAACAACAGGGAATTTTAAGAGGTCAGCCGACATTAAAAAATCCAGCCATACCTCTTTGAATATTTACGATGGGCATAATGCACAGACATTCACCCCCCATTTCTGTGAAAAAACTGCTCATTTTTGAGGGAGGATAATGACCTTAGATTTAGAAATGCTGATTTTCAACCCAAATACATTATTACCAAATACATCAAACTCATCTGAGAACTATTCCAGTGTATACTGGAGGTTATTTTAAATAAAATTCCATTCATCCATTATCCAACCCGCTATATCCTAACTACAGGGTCACGGGGGTCTGCTGCAGCCAATACCAGCCAACACAGGGCGTAAAGCAGGAAACAAACCCTGGGCAGGGCACCAGCCCACTGCAGTAAATAAAATTCCCAAAAGTCAAAATTGTAATCATTAGCATTAATCAGGAAATGGAAATTGTATATTCAGAGCTTGTGTGTATTTGCTACAACTTGGGAAAATTATGGCAATAAAAGGGTTAAAACTTTTCATATCTAGTAATCTACTGAAACAACTAAAACAAATGTGGGAACGTGAAGGATATTTTTGCCAAAATATTTAAATAATCTCGATTATTATATCCAATAACCTCTGCAGTGTATACTTCAGTTGTGCTTGAAAGTTTGTGAACCCTTTAGAATTTTCTGTATTTCTGCATAAATATGACCTAAAACATCATCAGATTTTCACTCAAGTCCTAAAAGTAGATAAAAAGAAACCAGTTAAACAAATGAGACAAAAATATTACACTTGGTCATTTATTTATTAAGGAATATGATCGAATATTACATATTTGTGAGTGGCAAAAGTATATGAACCTTTGCTTTCAGTATCTGGTGTGACCCCCCCCCTTTGCAGCAATAACTGCAACTAAACATTTCCGGTAACTTTTGATCATTCCTGCACACCAGCTTGGAGGAATTTTAGCCCATTCCTTTGTACAGAACAGCTTCAACTCTGGGCTGTTGGTGGGTTTCCTCACATTAACTGCTCGCTTCAGGTCCTTCCACAACTTTTCGATTGGATTAAGGTCAGGACTTTGACTTGGCCATTCCAAAACATTAACTTTATTCTTCTTTAACCATTCTTTGGTAGAACGACTTGTGTGCTTAGGGTCATTGTCTTGCTGCATGACCCACCTTCTCTTGAGATTCAGTGCATGAACAGATGTCCAGACATTTTCCTTTAGAATTCCTTGTTCCGTCCTGGCCCAGATGCAGCAAAACAGGCCCAAACCATGATATTACCACCACCATGTTTCACAGATGGGATAAGGTTCTTATGTTGGAATGCAGTGTTTTCCTTTCTCCAAACATAACACTTTTCATTTAAACCAAAAAGTTCCATTTTGGTCTCATCCATCTACAAGTCATTCTTCCAATAGCCTTCTGGTTTGTCCACGCGATCTTTAGCAAACTGCAGATGAGCAGCAATGCTTTTTTTGGAGAGCAGTGGCTTTCTCCTTGCAACCCTGCCATGCACATCATTGTTGTTCAGTGTTCTTCTCATTGTGGAGTGGACTCATGAACATGAATATTAGCCAATTTGAGAGAGGCTTTCAGTTGCTTAGAAGTTACCCTGGGGTCCTTTGTGACCTCGCCGACTATTACACACCTTGCACTTGGAGTGATCTTTGTTGGTCAACCACTCCTGGGGAGGGTAACAATGGTCTTGAATTTCCTCCATTTGTACACAATCTGTCTGACTGTGGATTGGTGGAGTCCAAACTCTTTAGAGATGGTTTTGTAACCTTTTCCAGCCTGATGAGCATCAACAACTCTTTTTCTGAGGTCCTCAGAAATCTCCTTTGTTCATGCCATGATACACTTCCACAAACGTGTTGTGAAGAGCAGACTTTGATAGATTGCTGTTCTTTAAATAACACAGGGTGCCCACTCACACCTGATTGTCATCCCACTGAGTGAAAACATCTGACTCTAATTTAACCTTCAAACTAACTGCTAATCCTAGAGGTTCACATACTTTTGCCACTCACAAATATGTAAGATTTGATCATTTTCCTCAATAAATAAATGACCAAGTATAATATTTTTGTCTCATTTGTTTAACCGATTTCTCTTTATCTACTTTTAGGACTTGAGTGAAAATCTGATGATGTTTTAGGTCATATTTATGCAGAAATTCTAAAGGGTTCACAAACTTTCAAGCACAACTGTTTGCTAGGTGATACCTGTCATTCTAAAAAAATAAACACACAAATCCTTTCACGAAACCTGACCAGGGGAAAGGCACTATATACAGTGGTGTGAAAAACTATTTGCCCCCTTCCTGATTTCTTATTCTTTTGCATGTTTGTCACACAAAATGTTTCTGATCATCAAACACATTTAACCATTAGTCAAATATAACACAAGTAAACACAAAATGCAGTTTTTAAATGATGGTTTTTATTATTTAGGGAGAAAAAAAATCCAAACCTACATGGCCCTGTGTGAAAAAGTAATTGCCCCCAAAAATAACCTAACTGTGTAGCCACCCCCAGGCCTGATTACTGCAACACCTGTTTTAATCAAGAAATCACTTAAATAGGAGCTGCCTGACACAGAGAAGTAGACCAAAAGCACCTCAAAAGCTAGACATCATGCCAAGATCCAAAGAAATTCAGGAACAAATGAGAACAGAAGTAATTGAGATCTATCTGTCTGGTAAAGGTTATAAAGCCATTTCTAAAGCTTCGGGACTCCAGCGAACCACAGTGAGAGCCATTATCCACAAATGGCAAAACATGGAACAGTGGTGAACCTTCCCAGGAGTGGCCGGCCGACCAAAATTACCCCAAGAGCGCAGAGACGACTCATCCGAGAGGTCACAAAAGACCCCAGGACAACGTCTAAAGAACTGCAGGCCTCACGTGCCTCAATTAAGGTCAGTGTTCATGACTCCACCATAAGAAAGAGACTGGGCAAAAACGGCCTGCATGGCAGATTTCCAAGACGCAAAACCACTGTTAAGCAAAAGAACATTAGGGCTCGTCTCAATTTTGCTAAGAAACATCTCAATGATTGCCAAGACTTTTGGGAAAATACCTTGTGGACTGATGAGACAAAAGTTGAACTTTTTGGAAGGCAAATGTCCCGTTACATCTGGCGTAAAAGGAACACAGCATTTCAGAAAAAGAACATCATACCAACAGTAAAATATGGTGGTGGTAGTGTGATGGTCTGGGGTTGTTTTGCTGCTTCAGGACCTGGAAGGCTTGCTGTGATAGATGGAACCATGAATTCTACTGTCTACCAAAAATCCTGAAGGAGAATGTCCGGCCATCTGTTCGTCAACTCAAGCTGTAGCGATCTTGGGTGCTGCAACAGGACAATGACCCAAAACACACCAGCAAATCCACCTCTGAATGGCTGAAGAAAAACAAAATGAAGACTTTGGAGTGGCCTAGTCAAAGTCCTGACCTGAATCCAATTGAGATGCTATGGCATGACCTTAAAAAGGTGGTTCATGCTAGAAAACCCTCAAATAAAGCTGAATTACAACAATTCTGCAAAGATGAGTGGGCCACAATTCCTCCAGAGCGCTGTAAAAGACTCATTGCAAGTTATCGCAAACACTTGATTGCAGTTATTGCTGCTAAAGGTGGCCCAACCAGTTATTAGGTTCAGGGGGCAATTACTTTTTCACACAGGGCCATGTAGGTTTGGATTTTTTTTCTCCCTAAATAAGAAAAACCATCATTTAAAAACTGCATTTTGTGTTTACTTGTGTTATATTTGACTAAAGGTTAAATGTGTTTGATGATCAGAAACATTTTGTGTGACAAACATGCAAAAGAATAAGAAATCAGGAAGGGGGCAAATAGTTTTTCACACCACTGTATATAAAATGTATTATTATTATTATTAATGTCAAAATAAAAAAAGGATTTAGAAAAGATACATAAAACTTGCACTGAACCCCAAAGATGTAAAGTCTGCTTGACAGTACAGGCAATAGATGGCAACAGATAAAAATGACAAGTCATGTGAGTCATAAATCTCCACAAAACATGCCTACTTCCCCAGTGCCATCAAAAGCAGGCTGAAATACCACAAAGCTGGCCTTAGTGGTGTTGGATGCGGCATTAGCATATGCTGATCTACAGTCTGTAGAGCACAGAAGGTTCATGTTAAGATTTTAAATTAAAGTTAATTTTTTTCAGTGCATTAGCATGCAAAACAGTCAAATCCTGATAACAACACATCTGTTAAAGCTGCAGCGAGGGTAATTTTTAACCCATTATTGGTCTAGAAACAAAATATACAATATGAAAGTCGACAAAAGAGCGCAATTTTCTCTAGCTTTAGGGAATAATTAAGCCTTTCTAAAACTGTTATAATTTACAACACAGTGGTTTTATCTGTTTTTAGTTTAGATATCTAAAATAAAAAAACTACTTAAATTAATTTCATTTTGATAGAAATGAGTCATAAGATGTAATTGTCATTGCTTTAATATATGCAGCCTCACATGACATAACTCAAGAATGTTATTCATCAACACACAATTCATTTGTTTCAAAGATTCTATGCAAGCAAAATCCCCAAGGTTACAAAACAATCATTTAATGAATCACCAGTTCACCTTGGCTCCTAATCTAACTTCGCAGTCTGAAAAAATACTGATCAAACACAATTCATGCTGGGGTTTTATTTAAAATATTTTATGTCAACTCTCAAGTGAACTTCAGCTGGTTAGTAAAATGTGTGATAACGCCTACCGAGTCCTCTTTACATAGGGACAATTTCATCTTTTCAAAATGACAGCTTCTAATACTCCGCTGTGCTAATGAGATAATGAGTTGACAGATCATAATTTGAATTTTTATATGAAAAATTGCATTAATAAATGGCACAGCCTAAAAAGTGAATAGCAGGTAATTTAAAATATGGCCTTCGCCAGCAATTGTGCTAAATTGATTGTACCAACTTCCCTTGTTTCCTAATTTGAGTGCGAGCATGTCAGTCATACATTCTCTAAAACAAAAAAATGAAAGGTTTTGTGGCTTGGCTTCCATTTATTTAGAGTTTACAATGGGAGCTCACAGAGTACCTCACAACATTTTGTGTAATAATAAAATGATATATCATTCACTAGACTGCAAAAATAACAAAACAACAGTCAAGAAAGACTCCAACCCTCTGCAAGCATGAACTAGATTAAACAAGCCTGAGAATTTTATATTACATTAAAAGTAAATTTTAAAGCAGATTTTTTTTGTGTAACAAATAACCTTGATACAATAAAATAATTATGCTAATAATATAATATAATATAATATAATAATCGATTAAAATTGTAAAGACCAACTTGAAAAATGGTATTAACTCTGTTAGAGCGGATGTCGACATTTGTCACAGTTCAGGGGTAGAGGACGGTAATCAGCTGTAACTCTTTGACAAAACTCACCATTAAATTTTTCGTTGGAACCTGTTTGTTAGAAGGAAAGTTCGCTTCATTGCATTGACCTCGATTCCCTGCATGTGAGAAGAGTAGCAAAGAGCAAACTGCCTCTAAACTGGCATCAACCAAAGCAAAATACTTGGTGGACGAGGTTTTGAGAATATCACTGAATCAGACTCTGATTTTGATGCAATTGATCTGGAGATTGATAATGAAAAGGGGTACCAGCATCAGCTGATCGGTCGCCAGCTCATCGTGGTGCTGAACACATTCATGTACCTGATGCACCTTCAGCAACATTCATCTGGGAGGACCTTTGCTTACAATGACAGACTCACTTTGCGCGCTTTTAAAAAAAAAAAAATTCAGCCATTAAAGAGTTCTGGGCAGTTCCAATACATCTGAGGCTGATTTTTTAAACTGAAAAACAATAAAAAGTAGAGCATCTCATGTACTTATTTTGCCACACCTTGAGCATGTTACAAGGTTTCATTTAAAAATAAAATGCAATAAAAAGAAATCACAAAATTATATACTAGAGTATAATCATTGCCCGTTACCTTTATATTGTTTTTAAAAATACTAAATTGTATTGTATGAGGATTGATTTTCCATAAGTAGCCTTGGGCAAAGACACCTGGTAAATAAATACATTAACAAACAAACAAATAATATTTAAAGGACACACACAGATTTGAGCAGAATAGTGAATTGTGAATGTGAGTGTATGATGAAGTTAAATAAAATGTCAGGTCCTAGATGTCTATATACACAATAATGATAATAGAGATATGATACTGTATTTTGCCCTAAGAAGTTGAATGCCCCAAAGCAGATGACAGAACTACTGCCTACCAGCATTTGAATTTGCTCCAAAAGTAGGGCTGTGTTAATTACAGATTTTGCCTACTCAGATATCCTTGTGTAGATTAACTGTATCGATTAAACCTGTGATCATTTTTGCTGTCAGAAGTGACTTTCAAAAAAATAAAACAATAAAATATACAAAAAATTGATTATGTGGTAATTTCACTAAACTTTTAATGAGTTTTGTAAACTTCAAAAATAAGTACATGTTTCAAAATTATAATGTAATTAGTCCACTCAGGGCCCAGTTGTTTCTTGCTGACAGACAGACATGATGACAAAAGTCTGGGTTTTTGCTCCAAAAAAATGTCTCAATTAATATATTGTCACACATGTGCACTTGGCGGACAGTTTAATAAATGTATGTTCCAGCCAGACCAGGGGTTGGTGCTATCCTCTAACACTTTCTCCTCTCTCCATCCAGACCAGCAGATGAACCATCAACCTAACGCCACTTACGGTCCTCAGAAGACAAGCACCAGTACTTCATTTCCCAATTATCAAGATCCCCCTTCCTTCTGATTTCATTTCCAGTTCCCAGAATACCATTCCCCCAATTACATCATTTCATGTCTTGTGACTATAAGTGGCAGCCGTTTTTTGTTTTCTTCAGTTCTGTTTTGAACTCCTGTCTGTAAAGACCTATTACTCAGCAGAATTCTTTGATTAAATGGGGAGGATCCCCAAAACTTTGACTTTGTTTTGTCTATTCTTTTACTATATATATATAGTACGCAATGAATACCATGTTATAAAAGGGAGCGTGGGTGTGTGTGTGTGTGCATGTACATGTATAGTATGTTGTCCTTGATATATATAGACAATTCAAAAATGTCCGCAACAAGACATTGTGCATAAACGATTAAACTGATAGGAAGCCAGTTCACAAAGTATGCTGTGTAATAATATTAGATACATTGAAAGTCTAGGAATGAGTTTTAATTATCAAAGATTAAGAGGTGACATGATAAAAATGTTTAAAATAATAAAGGTATTATTTAGTATGGTAGATGACACTGTTACTTTAACTTTAACTAGTGAAAGTGGGGTGAGTTTCTATTAGCAGTCATATGTTGGTCATTTAACTGTGAAACACTCTCAGAGGATGCTAACAGAAAAAAAAACTACTAAGTGACTAAGTTGTGTATGTAATATTTATATTTAAAATAATTCTATGTGTAATTTATATTTTGACAAATAATTATAAAAATAAATTACATGTTTTCTCTAAAATAGTGCTTTTTCATTTTGAACTTTTATATCTCAAAAACTGAATGTGATAGCAATTATGTTGCCAGATATAGATTCAGCACCCTTGAATCTATAAAGAACGTCTAAACATTTTGACAAGAGTAATTTTTTCTTTTTGTACATTAATGTCCTTTCTGTCTATTTTAATATGTGTCCAAAGAATTACCCACAAAACATTAATTATTCAGGACTGCGTTTTAAATGCTTTTGTAAGAGTTCTGCTCTCTTAGCTGTTCAAATGTATCAGCCTTTCTCTAGGTATACAGTATGTTCATCAGCATCTGCCTGCTTTTATAGCACCATTTGTTTTCTGCATTTCTCATCTTTCTCTAAAATCCAGCACAAAGCTGCTTAGTGAGCAAGTGTTTGCATGACCCACACTGTTTAAAGCTGCCACATACATGTCTAGGGTGACAGCAGCTGAAGCGAACGAATGGAAGGCGAGTTTAGCTTTCCTATTACATTTAAAGGGAAGACAATTGCAAAGGCTAAGTACTAATCATTCATACGGGTTTCATTTATAATATTAATACAAATGAAAATCATATATATGCTAAGAGTTGTTGATCAAGCAACACAGGCTGCTTTTACAACTCAAGGCAGCACTCACATCCAACTCTGTTACAGATGGTGTTCCACTCTGTCACTTGATTACCCTTTAGAGTGAAAGCATTGTTCCACCATTTTTTATGATTAAATCCTTGGCAATAGGGTTCATGTTGATGAGCAAAGGCACAGAGAAAGCAGAGGGTGAATAACTAGTCTTGGCATTGAATTTTAAAAGGTAGGAAATCTTAGATGAAGCATTACAAAGAGAAGCCCAGTGCAGCATTTCCACACAGAACTCATACTTTGGTTCAGGTTAGGTATTACGTGTCAATAAAAGGATCTGTGGCTCAGGATTGTACTTAAAAATCATACATGTATCATGCCAAAGAGAAGGCAGCAATGTCGTATTTCACACTGTGACAATTAATTTTGAACCTGAACTTTTGAATGGCGGGAAAATGCTTTCTTTAATTATTAAATTATAGTTATTCTATTAAGAACAATTTTTGTCAATGACATTTAACATAGAGTGTATATTTTTATATTGTTACTGTTTACCACTTTGTTGGTGATATAATTTTGGCACCATTTTTGAATTGATTCTTTGTCTGACATGTTATTTAAGACAAAGGTGTTTTGATGGCAACGTTGCAAGTGACATAACTGTAGTGGAAGCTACTAAATATGGTGACCAACATCATTTTTGTCCATATATGAATAAAATAAAAAGATGACTCATGTGTTAGTAATTTAGGAAAAGATTAACCTACTCTGTACATATAAAATCCTAAGCCTAAAAGTGCAACGATTTTGTGCAATGATTTTATGTGATGTTTTTTGTCACACTTTAAATCGGCTTATTTTAAAACCTATATATACATGTTTGGTATCATTCTTTTCAGAATTCATCGAACTTTAATATGAGGTTGTTAGATGTTCAGATTCTTATTCCGTTTTTTAAATTATAAACTAAAAAATATCAAGAATTCATGTCCCTTGAGACGAGACTTTGTGCCAAGAGATTTAACTACGCCTGGGGCTGGAAATAAAAGACAAAGAGTAGGACAGCTGCTGTACAGGCTTTTAAATGTTCAAGTGCCGTGCGAGATGCAGATCACACGGCACGACAGCAGCAAGCCAGCAGCTGATCGACCAAAGAGGAGGTAAAAAAAAAAACAAAACTGTATTTGTTTTCCACTGTATCACCGTTTAAGAGGGGGTTTCGTAAGTGTGACCGCATCTCCTTGGGATGCGTTCAGCCCCCCTCTTCACAACGGGAACGGCACAAAAGTGAAGTGGCTGGTACGTAGCGCAGGCCCTTGGGGTTGGTGAATGAAGAGAGCAGGGAGCCAACCCCATAGTAAGGTAATAAATATTTTTGCTTTTTGAGATCTGAATAATAATGCAGAGTACGTTTAGTTTCGAGGACCGGGTTTGTCAGTCTTTCTGGTTCGAAATCCTGCTTGCTTTTTAGACTATTGTTTAGGAAATGTCTCTGGTGCATTAACACTAGAATTTCTGAAGCCTACTAAAAAACTCGTAATCCTGGCCCACCTTAAATCCCTTCATACCTCTAACATCAGTGTCGTTTGGTTTGTAAATGGTCAGGACAAGTAGAAAGCAGCCTGCTGTCCCATCCCTCCGCCTTGACAGAGCTCAGCTTGCGGCCAAAAAGTTCTCCCAACTCATGCCAAGGCTCCTTATCTGCATGTGAGGTTCCTGGAGTTGTATTGGGTAAATAATACAGTATATTATTATTTGGAATACATGCATTTCATGTATGTTCTGTGTCTACAAAGATTTGGGTAAGTGTAGGAGGAAAGGAAATGCAAGAGATGCAAAAAATGCTGAACAAATACCAATATGAGACTGCAGAAAACTAATTGATACATATATATATATATATATATATATATATATATATATATATTGTCACGCACTTGAGTAGGAGGTCGGATTGATTCGATAGCACCTGGGAAACCACTCGCCGCCAGGGAATGGTGGGGTATTAACTTTCTCCCTCTGCTTCCTCATAGAAAGAAAGACCTTCCTGCACCATAGGCCTGGATTGACCGCAGTGCGATACTTCCGCCCTTCCTCCGCCATCTTGCCCTGACGCCATCCTTCCCATCCTCCCTTGCGGTCCTTCCCGCATTCCTCCACTTCCGCTCCTCCCCAATAAAATGGCGCGACGCCAGGAGTCGGCGCGCGATTATGAACTTTTGTTTATAATTTTGACCTGTTTTTGTTTGTATTTACAATATACGGGCCGGAAAACCCCAACCCTTGCTACTGTCTCCTCGGTCCTTTACAAGTGGCGTAGTGGCAGGATACAGAGATCCCGGAATGACGGAGGGACAGGACCTGAACACCGTGCTGCAGGGAATGAACGCCAGCTCCAGGCCCTGCAGCAAGCGCAAGCCGCTACCACCGGGAGCTGGAGGCCACGAGGCCAGGTTAGTGGAAGCCCAACGGGCGAGACCAGACCCGCCCAGGCAGCCGCCTCTCCTATGGTTCCGATGGGCCCTTCGAGGACGCCGATGCCTACCTGGGCATGTTTGAGAGGGCGGCCACCCGGAACAGTGGCAGCGGTCCAGTGGGCGCCCATCTTGGCGCCATACCTGAAGGGACCCGCGCTGCGGGCCTATTATGACCTCCCTGAGGAGGAGGCCGCTAATTACGACCTCCTCAAGCCCGAAATACTGGCCCGCTACGGCATTAGCCCGGGCCAGCAGGCGTCAATGGCGGAACTGGGTCTTTGACCCGAAAAGCCCTTCGCGCCCAGGCGTTCGAAGTTCTGGGGCAAGATGGGCCGCTGGCTACGGCCAGAGAGCCCCGACGGGCGGAAAGTGGTCGAGCGGGTGGCCTGTGAAGGCCTGGTCAACGCGATGCCCAGTTCCCTCGCCCAGCAGGTCCGGGGACACGCCTATCAGAATATGTCGGGCCTCCTCGACGTCCTGGAGCGTCAGTTGGCGGTCCTCCGACTTGGGGGGTCAGAAAAGCCTGCTCGCGGGAACCGACAGGGACGGGCGGCCACCCCGAGCCCCCCTCGCCGCTGCAGAAGCGCCAGCCAGAGCCAGAGAGAGGCCGGGTCCGCCGCGCTGTTTCAAGTGTGGCGAGACCGGCCACCTGCTGCCAAACTGCCCCATCACATCGCCCGGAGCCTATGGACTGCAGCTGGACATCATCGGAGAGGTATTGTACCCGCCGCATCCCTTGGCGAGTCGAATCACGGGAGTGGTGTTGCTAAATGGGCACGCCGTGGTGGCTTTGTTTGATTCCGGCAGCAACATTACCATTGTTGCTCGCCGTTTCGTCTTACCGCAACAGTGGTTAAAACAACACTTGTTGGTTACCTGTGTGCATGGGGGGACTAGGTCATATCGTTCCGCTCACTGCTATGTTACCTGGAAGGGGGAACCAATCCAAATGACGGTCGCTGTGTTACCTGACCCCCCCTTCCCAGTGATTCTGGGACAAGACTGGTCTAAAAGAATCAGCGGTAAGCCATTCGCCGCTCCCGGGGCCTCGTTGGATCTTGTTATGAGGGGAAAAGGCACCCTCCCCGGCCTCCACGCCGTGCACAAGGGCAGGCCCTATGGGCGCTGGTGTCTCGGGGGACCTTTCCGTGGCTACGGACCTTGACCCGAAGATTCCGCCGGAGAAGGGACTAGCCAGGAACTCTTCCCGGCCCAGGCCCCAAGACCCTCTCGGCGCCTGGACCATCAATTTCGGTCCACGCCGCCTCCTTTAAGAGGGAGCAGTGGAATGATGACTCCCTGCGCTTTGCCCGAATGCGATCGTTCTGCCTAACAGCTCAACAGCGGACGGATCCACACCGGAACCCTTCTTTGTCCTTGAGAATGATCTGTTGTACCGAAAGTGGCTACCCATGAGGGCGAGGTGCGGAAGTTGTTGCTAATTCAGCGCACCTTCCGGGCGGGAGATATGCGAGTTGGCACATGCTCACCTCCTAGGCCACCTCGGGGCGAAAAACACTGGAGAGGATTAAGCCCGCTTTTACTGGCCTGGGATCAATGAGGAGGTCCGGCGGTTCTGTCAATCCTGTCCGGAGTGCCAGACCCGCCAGATTCCTAGGAGGGACCGTGCTCCTCTAGTCCCTATTCCCCTCGTGGACATCCCCTTTGAAAGGATAGGGGTCGATTTGGTGGGACCCCTGGAGCCCTCAACCCGTGGCCACAAGTATATCCTAGTCATGGTGGACTATGCCACCCGGTACCCAGAGGCGGGTCCCCTGCGCCCGCTAATACTAAAAGCATCGCACGGGAACTGGTTAACTTGTTTTCACGCGTGGGCATACCCAAGGAGGTCCTCACGGACCAGGGTACGCCCTTCACTTCGGATACGATCAAGGAGGTAGCCAAATTACTGCAGATAAAGCACCTGAAAGCGTCAGTCTATCACCCGCAAACTGACGGGTTGGTGAACGATTTAATCAGGCGCTTAAGCAGATGCTCCGCAAGGTAGTCAGCGACGGCAGGAACTGGGACCAGCTCCTCCCGCCGTGCTTTTGCCTACCGGGAGGTACCCCAGGCCTCTACAGGCTTCTCCCCTTTGAATTACTATACGGGCGACAACCCCGGGAATCCTCGACATCCTAAAAGAAGGCTGGGAGGCCGAGGCTCTTCCCTCCTCTAACATTTTGAGTACGTGCGCAACGCGCGCCGACTCACAAAGATCAGGCCCCTCCTAAAAGAGCACGTGACTCGTGCGCAAGCAGCGCAGGCCCGGTGTTACAACCGCAACTCCGTCCTCAGGGAGTTCCGCCGGGGACCGAAGTTATGGTGCTCGCCCCGACCTCCCACTCGAAGCTGCTCGCTCACTGGCAAGGGCCTTACGAGGTTAAGGAGAGAAAAGGACTCGTCGACTATTTGGTGAAACAGCCCAATCGTCGACCGAAAGTGAGAGGATCTATCATGTCAACCTGTTAAAGCCCTGAGAGATAGAGAGGAGCTCCCAGCCCCGTAGGTCACTCTCCCTTTCGCAAGCACAACTGCCCTTAACCTCGGCGAAGAGCTGACCCCAAGCAGCGGCAGGAGTTAGCCCAAACACTCCGAGCCATCCCGAGGTAGTGAGCGAGTCACCCGGCCGGACCGCTGATTGAGCACGATATAGTCACGGAGCCCGGGTAATCGTCCGAGAGGCCCTACCGACTCCCGGAGGCAAAACGCGCAGAGGTCGAACTGGAGGTGAAACGTATGTTGGACATGGACATAATTGAAGAGAGCCATAGTCCCTGGTCCAGCCCTATTGTCCTCGTCTCCAAGCCAGACGGCTCCTGGAGGTTCTGTAATGACTTTAGGCGTCTGAATCAGATCTCCAAGTTCGATGCCTACCCCATGCCCCGCATTGATGACCTCCTTGAGCGGCTGGAGTGCGGCTCGATATCTGACTACCCTTGACATGACAAAAGGGTATTGGCAAATTCCTTTAACGGCATCCGCAAAGGAGAAAACGGCCTTTAGCACCCCTAGCGGGCACTGGCAGTACAAGGTCCTCCCATTTGGGCTGCACGGGTCCCCGGCGACCTTCCAACGTCTGGTAGATAGAGTGCTAAAGCCCCACCAGTCCTATAGTGCCGCCTACCTGGATGACGTTGTCATCTATTCCGACACCTGGGAGGAGCATCTACTGCAGGTCGCAGCTGTCCTCCGAACACTGGCTAAAGCCGGCCTCCGCATAAACCCCGGAAGTGTTTTTGGATTAAAGGAGGCCAAATATTTAGGCTACCTCGTGGGACAAGGACAGGTGCGCCACAGAGCTCCAAAGTTAAAGACATCTTAGAATGGCCCGTCCGAGTACCAAGAAACAGGTGCAGGCTTTCTTGGGGCTTGCGGGTTACTACCGCCGGTTTGTTCCCGTTTCTCGAAGAGCAGCACCCTTGACTGACCTGACAAAAAGGGCGCCCCTATACGTGGTGTGGACCGACAAAGCAGAACACGTTCAGTGACCTAAAGAAGGCCCTAACGCCGGCACCTGTGTTACGGACGCCCGATTTTGGGCTCCGTTTATTCTCCAGACCGGCCGGACACAGGCCTGGGTGCCGTGCTGAGCCAAAGCGTCGATGGTGTCGAGCACCCTGTGATGTACCTTAGCGGAAACTGATGGACCGGAGACCCGCACGCTGCAGTGGAGAGGGAGGCCTTGGCCATTAAGTGGGCAGTGACCCACCTCCGTTACTACCTGCTGGGTCGCGAATTCGCTCTGGTGACTGATCACGCTGCACTTCAGTGGATGTCCCTACACAAAGAGTCGAATCCGCGGGTCACCAGGTGGTTCCTGGACTTACAGCCGTATAAGTTCACTGTCACTTATCGGCGGGCACCCTTCAGGCCAATGCCGATGCCTCTCTCGTATTCACGACCTCTCGGTTAGGTCCGCCCGACCTGACGGTCCTGGGCTAAGGGGGATCGTGTCACGCACGCCGCAGTAGGAGGCGCGGATTGATTCGATAGCACCTGGGAAACCACTCGCCGCCAGGGAATGGTGGGGTATTAACTTTCTCCCTCTGCTTCCTCATAGAAAGAAAGACCTTCCTGCACCATAGGCCTGGATTGACCGCAGTGCGATACTTCCGCCCTTCCTCCGCCATCTTGCCCTGACGTCATCCTTCCCATCCTCCCTTGCGGTCCTTCCCGCATTCCTCCACTTCCGCTCCTCCCCAATAAAATGGCGCGGCGCCAGGAGTCGGCGTCGATTATGAACTTTTGTTTATAATTTTGACCTGTTTTTGTTTGTATTTACAATATACGGGCCGGAAAACCCCAACCCTTGCTACTGTCTCCTCGGTCTTTACAATATATATATATATATATATATATGTATATATATATATACAGTACAGACCAAAAGTTTGGACACACCTCCTCATTCAATGTGTTTTCTTTATTTTCATGACCATTTACATTGGTAGATTCTCACTGAAGGCATCAAAACTATGAATGAACACATGTGGAGTTATGTACTTAACAAAAAAAGGTGAAATAACTGAAAACATGTTTTATATTCTAGTTTCTTCAAAATAGCCACCCTTTGCTCTGATTACTGCTTTGCACACTCTTGGCATTCTCTCGATGAGCTTCAACAGGTAGTCACCTGAAATGGTTTTCACTTCACAGGTGTGCCTTATCAGGGTTATTTAGTGGAATTTCTTGCTTTATCAATGGGGTTGGGACCAGCAGTTGTGTTGTGCAGAAGTCAGGTTAGTTGGACGATCATTTATTTTTCAACAGGACAATGACCTCAAACACACCTCCAGGCTGTGTAAGGGCTATTTGACCAAGAAGGAGAATGATGGAGTGCTGTAAATGGTCATGAAAATAAAGACAACACATTGAATGAGGAGGTGTGTCCAAACTTTTGGCTTGTACTGTATATACAGTATAATGTGTGAAGAATTTGGTCCAAATGTTAAATAAACGTGCGCTTTTGTTCAAGAATATAACCAAAGGAAAAAAAAAAGCATATGGTAGGTAGTGTGCCTCGCTTCCAGTTTTCACAACCTCTTCTACATTTCGCTATCTTGTCTCAATGCCATGTCACCGTTCTTTCATCAGAAATAGAGGTAACATAGCTCTGTGGGCAATGGCTAATTTAAACTTTTAGGCCTCTCCCCAGATTCACTTCCAGCAAAAATATGTCTAAGCTACAGATTTACTCAGGTTTAGTACTTTCTGGTGACTGATGCTATTCTTGCACCCTTGAGCCCAGATATTCTTTAAAAGTCCTGGCACCCATTATCAAACCGAACAACCTTCAAGCAATTCCTGCTGCCATTTACCACTTAACGTAATATTGCAGAAATTCTCTGAAGTCCAATAGGATGTTCATCATTATGCATTACCACTTCAGCCCCAAGCTGTGGTAGCCAGATCATAAAGCTTTGTCATTTTTTATGCTGACAGATTATCATGGACCTCCTTTAACAAGCCAGATCTCTCTTATGGTAGGCTCTTCATCTCTGCTCACAGGGCAGCTCACTTCTTATTTTGGACTGAGAAAGGGATTGTGTAAAATCAACATCCACCACCACTGAACATTTAATCCCACTACAAAATATCCATCCACACCCAAACATCCTACTCTGCTCCATTCCCCATGCTGGATCAAGGACTACTTGGAATGACTGTGAAGATAAACTGGGTGTTGGCACTAACAGTGCATTTTTAAAAATCATCCCAGACTCAGCATTGACCATGAGTATTCAGCTTCACTGTGCTTTGTAAAACAAAAGAGGGTACTAAAAGACTATCTTTCATTACCCACATTTTCATACAAAGCCAAAATATTGTATTTATAACTTTCCATATATTTTCAGAATAGTACTAACATTTGTTTATTTTTAACTTATTAATAGTATGAAACTAAGCTAAATTTCATGCAATTTATCAGTTTGCTTTTTCCCATCTCTTTCTAAACTAATTTTAAATATTTTATTTCACAGGCATAAAATGAGGAGAATTAAGAACATCCTAAACCACAAAATAGGTACATAAGGTTATCTACAGGGCCGAAAATGTAAGTTCACTTTAAAGACTAAAATGAAAACATATAAGAAAATAGGGAGAACAAGTGTATTTTGAAATGCAATGCTCTGATTCTATAGTAACTTTCAAAATTAAAAATGGTCAACACTTGATGCATTACATTTTTTTTTAACAATCCTGTTACACCGAAGGGATTCTCAGAGTGCTGTTATCCATATGCATTTTCTCTCCAAAGAGATTCTTTTATTTATAGATTTAGGCTTTTCTTTTAATTTAATCATAATCAGAAAAACCTAAGCAATACAAAAACTTTAATTTTCTTTATCGAGTCATAAAATGAATCAAAAACATATGAAGAAGTAGAAAATCAGAGCCAATACAGTCCTAAGCTCTCTCTACTAGACCTGGACTGTTTATATACAAAGCAAAGCATCAGAAGCAAAGCATCAGAAGAAATAATCAAATTACAAAAATGTATGCCTGAACATATCAACAAAGTATAAAAATAATCTGAAGTAATTTTAAATAATATATTAAGCATAAGTTCTGACAGCTACAAAGTTAAGCCTGCAGCAAGATCATATTTCTCTCTAGTAAGATGCTGTTACTGACACCTACACTGATACATTGAACATTTTCAGGAAAAACAAGGAGTAATGCAGATGAAACACTGTTATGCCAAGAGCTGAACTGAGTGTTCAGTTATCAAACCAAGCTCAAGTCATATTGTATGATCATATTCCAATTTATAAATTCAAGAAAACTGTGTAAAATAATTCAAATTAACCCAAAATCTATGAAAGCGTATACCAGCCACTCAAAAGAAAAAAATACTACCTTAGCTTGCAAAAGTATTATGTTATTTTACAAAAGAATTGGGTTATTTCACAATAAACATAGCATTACCTTACAAATGTATTGCCTTATCTCACAAAGCTAGTAATATCATGCATGTGTGTGGTTTGGTCATCAAGTGACAGCTATCTGAGGGAAAGATTAAGTACACATGTAACTTATAATCAAGTGACAAGAACTTAACAAAAGTTGTAAACATACCTTAGTTTTAGTCAGGGTAAAGTCTAATATGCTTAATACAGATGTATCAAACATAGGCAGAGTGGTAGCGCAGAACTGTCATTCGTGCCTCAAAGCTTTGGGCAGCCCAGACAAACCAAAAAAAAATAACCACATTGTTGAAGTTTAAAACCAGATCTCAAGTTATAATGTCAATACCATAAACTGCTGATAATATAAAGTTACAATATTAAGTAAGACTCGCTTCCATTAACACATTTCAAACTTCAAAATTATGAAAATACCATCAATAATATTTTAATGACAGAAAACTTAATTTTTTTAAGTTTCTTTGACTACTTATCAAAACTGTGGCAAAATAAGTGCTTTCTTGTTCTTTTAACAAGTTAGAAAATGTATACACAGTGTAACATTCTGATGCATTGGGGGGCTGATATGAAAGTTGAAGCTTTGGCAGTTATTAATTTGCTACATCCCATTTTCTTTGGAAATATTTTTTCAGTGGTATGTGTGACATGTGATAGAGATTTGATTAGGCTGCCATGCTGTTTGCACAAGCAGAGAGGGAGATAGAAAGAGAGAGAGAGAGAGTTGCTTGAATAACTATAAAATATAGTATTCATCGATCCATTCATTTTCTAAACCTGCTTATCCAAGAGAGGGTTGTGTGGGAAATGAAGCCTCTCCCAGCAAGCAATGGGCCTAAGTAGGGACAAGCCCATACAGGGTGTCTGTCTGCTCATCACAGGATGAACATACACACATGGGCCAGTTTAGAATCAGCAATTCACCTAATCTGCCTAACATGCCTTCAGACTGTGGGAGGAAACCAGAGCAAACTCACATGGGCCCACATGCACACTCTATGCAGGGAGCTACCAAGACTCATTACCGTGAGCAGCACCAATAACAACACCCCACCAAGTTACATATTTATTGATTACTGTTGTTCATATTCATGTTTTAGGCCTGTTCTGTTCATTTTTTGATTCCTTCATTCATTATAATGTTACTTTTGTTGATTGTTTGCATTATTCTCTGTCTTTGATTGTGTCTATGTGTGTAAACTGCCAGGAATTTGTTTTGTGTATTTTGTAGTTGGTCTACCAAGAGGTGGTGATACTTGCAAATCACTGCCAGGAACTGCCCTCTGCCCTATACATTTGGAGGGTTTCCCATAGTTCCTAACAGTTCTTTTCGAAAGCACTAGGGACTTTTGGCGAGTTATTGTGCTTTATTGTGCTTTAGCGAATATTTTGTGATTTTTCTGAATTTCTAACCATTTCCTGGATATGTCATTTAGAACTTTGCTTCCTAGGCTTGCCATGAGTGTTAGGCCACTCCAATTTGCCATTGTGCTCTTTTGAACTATTTAGTATCACAGAGCATCTCTTGTGAAAATAAAACCTTTTTTATTTTTATAACATTTCTGTGTTTGTGCATTTTCTCCTTTTAGTCTGCATTAGTGGAAGCACCTTTATGGAACTTATGTGCTTTAGAACTCCTAGTTCACAACAATTATTAACATATTTACATTGGAAGTGGCCTTAAAAAAGTTAAGAAAAAAATACTCTTTATTCAAGAATTATTTAGTAACATGGTAAATTTATTGGAAGGGTCATGTCCTTCCTGGCCACCTCTTAAACTCTGCCCATGCTTGCAGTGGCAGGAATTTCATGTCATCTGCACGTACTCCCTGAGCATTTCTAGATCGATTACTATAAGAGTGTACACTTAACTGCATACTGAAAGTTTGTCATTATTACTTCTCAATTAACAAAACACATTTAGTCCTTCATGTGTTGTGAAGTAAAAAAACACCATTTCCTTTTTCCATTCCCCAGCCTCAGCTCCAGAAGACTTGAGGTAAGAACACTGGCCGCTCTAACACCAGATCATATTATTTCAAAATATCTATAGTAAATGACTGAATTAAAACTAAAAAGATACCTTATTTTAGACTTCTGATACTGAATTGAACACAGCACACTCTTTTGTGATTGGTTGTGCAATTGTGCCCTGCAAGGGATCGGCGTACTGTCCTCAACTGTTGCTTCCTGCCTTATACCCATTAGTGCCGTGATAATCACTGGCTCCAGTGGTCCTAAACTGGTTAGGTTAAATTTACCTCTCAGCACATGGAGGATTAGTATGCCTTTACTGTCTGTTAATTTTTTGTTATTTGATTGCACACTATGTATGTGCTTAAACTCTTCGTCATTAGCTGTCACTAGATGATTGGAGCATGACCGTAGACGATGCTACCTACCACAGCAGGTAATATCCTTGTGAAATAACACAATACTTTTGAGTAACATGGCAATAACTACTGCAAAGCAAAACAATAAGCTTCTCTAACAATCAGTTTATATCAGTCTCCAAATGCCTTAAAATATCCATCCATCTTTTCTTTACTGAAGTGGACTAATCCAATTGAACATCATGGAGTCAGAGTCTATCCGAACAATATGGGATGCAAGGCAGGAATTATGCCTATGATGACTGCTAGGCCAAGAAGATTCATATGGTATACTGTAAAAATTCTTTGTGATGTGTAATGAATACAAAAATGTATCCATCATTTATACACAATTGTTTTTTTGGTAAAATGGGAAATCACAGATATTTGGATCAAGTAAGGTAAAGTATCCCACAACTGTTCTCTAACACAGTTGCCCAAGAGAGAAAGTTAGTTAAAAAAAATTAACGTTTAGCTTGTAATTTTTACAAGACAGTTGGGACCAAAACCACCAATTCATTGGTACTCGTGTTATAAACATGATGGTCTGATAGCCTGTTCATGGTTGTGTTTTTGCTCAGGCCCCCGCTACTCTGACTTGAATTGAAAACATTTCAGACTTAACATACGCATACACAATATGAATAATTTAACCTGAAATATCAGGGTAGTAAAAGTTTTAAAGGAAAAAAGTAAAGCAGAAATGAATTCACAAAAAAAGGTTTAAAACTTAAGTTTCCTTAAGTTTAAAGTTTAATATCACAGCAATCTTCCAAGAAAGCATAATGATTTATGGGGCTCTTAAGGGGATTTTAACCGATTCACTTAAACTGAGGATATAAATGCAATTTTATTTCCCTTACTCCTGTTTATTAGCATTGATTTTAATTTTAACATCTAAGAGTACAACAACAGTAACATATTAAATCAAAGAAAGAACAACAAAGAATGAATTACACAGTACAAAGATTCATTGCTTTTAAACTGTAGGTAAGTAATGGATTTACAAAGATATCTTTACAAAGGAAATATATGGAATAAAAGAAAAAGTCTTAAGTCCTTTTACACTTGCTGTGTTTGATTGAGGACTGGATCTTGCCCTGCAAAAGTGCTACGTGCTTATAAAAGAATGAAAAAAGGTTGGAAAAAGCAGTTTTTATTATATCAATATAGTAAAGGCAAAATAAGGCAAGAGCTAGATAGGTACACAGCAAAAAATGAAATCTAAGCAAGTGAAAAGTTTTTTATATCAAGTCATTACACCTTGCTTCTTAATTCTAAGGTTTATTGATTTATCAAGAAATTTGGATTTAAGGTTATTGAATTAATTTTAAGACACAGCCAGACACTGTGTGTTTTTTGTCTGCTAAATAAAGGCAAGAAAATTCTTTCTTTTTTCTAATTTTTGCATATGCATTTTTTGCAGTAAACCTATATTCTATTTGGACCATTTAGGTCTAAAAATGGAAGTAAACTTCGTGAGAATAAACTGAATTGAATGTATATCAACATCACATACATTCTGAAACCCTTAACAATATTTTCAGGCTCACTTAATCCAAATTGAAGTCATAAGGACAAAAGTCTATTTCGGCAACACCAGGTACAAGGTAAAGCACCAGTCCATTACAAGGCCCAGTCATGCACACAGAGAGGCCAGATTTTGAGTTGCCTATGAACATAACTGACATGATGTAAAAGGAAACCGAGAGTACCCACAGTATTCATGCAGACATTGGGGGATATTTAAAATCCATACACACCATGACTGTGTATGAGGTTCAAAGCCAGGACACTGGAGCTGTGAAGCAGCACTGGTAACCACTGCACTACCATGCTTCCTATTTATACATTTATTTAAATATAAATATTTGTTGAAGGATATAGCACAGATATAGGATATCATGAAAAAGTACAGGCAGGAATAAGAAAGATGCAACATAAGTGTACAAAAACCATTTTACCCAAAACACTAGGGAGTAAATGGTCAAGTCAGTAACATGGATATGTGACTCTCTACTAATAAATCAGAGTAAGGATAAGGTGAGCAGGCAAGAGGTTACAAGAATTTCTGACCGACAGATGGCTAGTCTTTGGCTAGTGGACCAGGAATCTGGAGCCACTCTGCTTCTTTAGGAAAAAATTGGGGAGGGATGGAAGGAGCTCAGGTCTCTCCGTGCATCTTCTAGAGAATCAGTACAGAATTAGCCTTTTAAATATAAAGAGACGCTTTAAAGACATGGCATTAAATGGCAACTCTAGGCTAATGGGTGCAGAGATACCAGGATCTACGATAAATAGTCCTACCCAACACAAGTAGTGGTTCTAGAGCAGGGGTGGTGAACTCCAGGCCTAGAGTGCCACCATGGCTACAGGTTTTCATTCAACCCTTTTCTTAATCAGTGACCAGTTTTCACTGCTAATTAACTTTTTCCCATCACTTTAATGGCCCTGTTGGAAGCGCTCAGCCATCTGAATTGATTCCTTTCTTCATTAAATGACAGCCAAGCAGAAATGAGATGTGAAACGAGCTAACAGATGACCAGCTAAACTGGGGCTTCAAACTCCAACCAATTTTACTCCAATCACTTTCTTAATGAGAAGCCAAGCTTTTAATTAAACCCGTTATTTAATTCCATGACTTGTTGTGGCTCTCGTTCTGCCACAGCACACATTTCAAAAACTGTTGTTTTTCTGTTCTTTCTAAGAGCACCAACAAAATGTTTTGGTGACCTGTGAGATCAGCCTTAGACCATCACTTCTCTTTAATTTCAGATATTGTGTAATGGGCACAGGAGAGCTGGTCATGTGGTGGCTTGTTTTGTGTGTCACTATTGTTTGGCTGCTAATTAAAGAAAAAGAAACAACTATGGGGCCTGAGTCAAGTTAATTAAAAGAAGTAATCAGCAGCAAAAACTGGTCACTAATTAAGAAGATGGTAAGAATGAAAACCTGCAGCCACTGTGGCACTCAAGGCCTGGAGTTCGCCACCCCTGTTCTAGGGCTTCCCGTGAAGTGACACCAGTGAGAGACGAGTTATAAAGCAACCTGATTGCAGGATAAGAGTTTGGCATGAGGGCTCATCTGGCAGTATAAAGAGGTCAGACACAAGACAAAATTAATGATAGAGAAGGAAGGAGAGAAAGGGGGTGCTTGGTGGAGAACATTAAGATTTAGGTCGTGTATAGTTGGGCACAGAGTGGCAGCAGGGTTTAATTCTGTTTCTGCTAACATTTGTGCTTTGCATTCTCCTTTTTGTAAATGACTCCATTTTAGGTTTTCAACAGATACACCACCTTGATAGAAGTTTAGCCTTTTTGACCTTTTGGGTATGGAGGGATACTATGAAAGTGAAACATTGTGTTTCAAACCATTTCTTTTTTAGTACTTACTTATTTAATTATTTTTCCTTATTTTAATTGTATTGTTTTTTAAGATTAAACATGCGTACTTGTTTCCTTTCTCCTTTACTAACAGTCAAACAATAATCTGATGTAAACAGAAATGGTTAACTTGATCCCAACTGAAGCTATGTACCCATTACACCATGCATACTTCATCTCATTTTCCTACTCTCTTTTCCTGATGAGTGGCACAGCACAATACAATTTCTTTATCAGTAAAATATTTAAAAAATAAAGCTCTAAGAAATATGGATCTGGATGATGCTCCCGGAAAAGAAAAATCAATAGTTTTGAAAATGTCTGGTGTAACATAATGAGAGTAGTAAAAAGCCAAAGAATTAAATAATGAGTTTCATTAACAACAAGAATTCTTTTCTAATAGTTAGCTCAACATCTGAAGGCTCATTGCATCTCATTATTAAGTGTTCTGATTTGTAAAAATCAAATTGTTTAAAATTAACACCAAAGCTGTCAGTTCCACTAAAAGCAGTAATTAGTTACTAACTAAAGAAGAAGCTGGAATGAAAACCTGCATCCAATGTAGTCCTCTAGGATCTGAGTCTGACAACCCTGATTTAAAAGAAAACATACAAGTCAAAAAGGTGAAAAAGAGCAAGCACTTGACTTGCAGAGTTCCCCCTCTATTAATGCTAAACTTCTAAGAGGATGCTTGTGGGAAATGAAATAGTTTATTCAGTGTGAAAGAGAACTTATTGAAGAGGAAGGGAAAACATTTTTATTAAACACAGTTCCACTACACTAGGGGTAGGGAAAGAGCTGAAATCACATACTTGTCAAATATTATAAGAGCTTTTGGTATGTAAATTGTACATAAAGATACAATACAAAGCCCTCAATCCATTTTAATATCAGCCAAATCAATATAACAGTAAGCCCAAGTGGACCTGCTGTACTGCATTTTCCAATATAGCCTTTGATAACATCAGGGAGCTTTACATCACAAAGGACATAAAAGAGTGTTTACCTTTCTAATGTGTAAACTATTCCTTTCTCAAATTTTACCTGGAAAAGGAACTGGGTAATTATGTAGGTTATAGATTTATTGCTGCATAAATGTTTGTACTCACTTGCAGATAAGAAACCAGTGGCATCTTTCAAAAGTAGCCTAATCCTCTTTCAGGTATATTTACAGCTTAAACTATAAGTATTCTCCTTTTACCTTACTAAAACAAAGCAAACAAACAGCATAAGTGTCATGATCCAAGAACCGCTATTTTTTTTGGACCAGTTTGTTTCTATATGGTCTTGTTTACAATTTTTAATGCTTGGAACATTTCACACTAGCTACACCACACTTATGTATTTGTGGTGATTGTTGGGGATTTGTCTACTATTGCAAGGATCATGGCACATTGTTGGTCGTCTAAGTCACTGCAGCCATCATGCATAAAGGCAATAGTGGTTGTTGCCACTCATCTCAACTTTGCTTTATAAAAGACTACTCTCTTCTAAGAATACTAAGCTAAGCTAAGAACTTTCAGTAAAGAAGTATTTTTTGCTTTTCTTGGCTTAACTGTTCTAACCACAAATTTCATCTAGATTATTTTTCTGTCAAATAAAATTATTCAAATTCTTGCCTGTATAAAGATTACAATTTTCCCCATAATGATCTAAACTCTGCCATTAAAAATAAAATAAGTCATCCTTGAGCAAAATTTGATTACTTTATGGATAAATATTTTAGTCACAGCAATTTAAGATTCTTTGGAATAATGCTCTCTGAATCTATACATATGATTCCTAAATAGTAATGTAAAACATTTGAATCTGACATTATAAACAAAAAACAATAAACATTGGGCCCTTAATTGTTTGGTGGGAGACAATTAGGCCAATCAAAATTAGTTGACAAAATATATTGCACTTTTGGTGAAAAGAATCAGTCAGAGTAGGAGTCCTAGAAGAGCTACAATGTTCCACTTTTATGACGTATTAACATAGAAGAGAGTTTCTTAAAATGACGTGATGGGTTGACACAAGACTGTATAGAAAATGTAGTTGACTTCATCCAAGTGTGAATTTTCTGTAAGTTATACATTGCCCTCTATTCAGTATATTATTTACTGTGGTAGTATGCAGCCTGAAAACGTAACCTATAAACAATACAGCTAATGCATCACAGAGATCTTTTGTTTCTGTGGTACAAAAATATAATAAATATTGCCCATGACACCACCACTCCTCTTACAACCTGTAAAACAATGAAACGGAGAAAAATGACAAGCAAGGGCACATATAGGTGTGGAAGAAAATAAGCAATGATATTTTAATTTAACAAAAAGAGGACTTTAATAGCATTAGTGCTGACCCCAAACTTTACTTTAAAATTCTGAATGCCAGTTAAAGCAGTCTCCAGTATTTTATAGCTTGGAAATATCCCGTCAACTCTTGCCATTCCATCAATCAATGTCAACCTGCTTACTTCATACCAACAAGAGTTAGGTCATGTCTGGTGAACCTTAATTAACAAACATGTATCAGTTATAATTATTACAGAGGTCATTAACTATCTTATCAGTAACTGCCTGTGCTTGAAACTCCAAAATATTCTGTACCTATAAAGATACATATTTGCTTACAACTTAAAGAAAATAACTAGTATGAAACCATTTAATATACAGGGAATCCACTTCATTACTTATTGTTAAACATCAACATATATATTTGTAGTGATAGGATTTAAAGTTAACAGAGCATATTGCAAACCCTGAATAGACACATATATCCACATAAATACAATACAGACTGAGCATATATTCTTCCACATAGGAAAGGGGGAGAGAGCTGGGAATCACAAAGAGAATTATATGAGGTGAAGGGACAAAGGTGCTAGTTTGAAATGCCAAAACAAAACCAAAATGAGCGGTACAAAGATGTGAGGATTTTTTTGGCTGTTATAAGTGGCCAGTCATTTGGGCAGGGGTATGTATAATGTCGTGGCAAAGTTTTAGAAATGTAGTTTCAATGGCTATGGACAACTGGTCAGCGATTTATCGTGTGCTTGTCGTTTTGACATATGTTGTATCTAAATCTGTAAAAAATGGTTCAAAGATTTTGTATTAAGACTAATGTGTACTAGGTGCGGAATAATTCCTTTTTGTAATCCTATTTTGAAGGGATTCAAAAAATTTCAATGTACTAACAGTGTGAAAGATATATTTGTTGGAACATTGAGAACTGTAAGTACAGCAGAAAATTTCAAAAGGCTGAAACAGGCGGTCGAGCAGAGCCTTCATTTTTCAGTACAATGTCAGTACATAGCATTATAATTTCAAACTGGACTGTGTGCCAATTTGTTATCAAAGATTTTTCCTATCATTCATATAAAATACAAATGGCACATTTATTTTTTGAGAAATAATTTAGCTATGTAATTCAATTTATTTGCTCAGTTCATTGAATTCCTAAATGAAAACCAGGATGTTGAATTATTTTGGACTTGACATATTTAGAAAAATGTATTAGTGGTAGTGCTCCTTTGATAAATATTATTTTTAAAAACTGTGTTAAAAGCAAGGTAAATATATTGCTTAAATATTTTCTTTAATACATTTATTTTCTCATATGGCAAAATGAATTCAGTGACTAAGTTAAGTGACCATTCATATTTTTCAAACATCATCATATCCTCAAGCTGCACCTATTATAAAAGAATTTCACTCAGTTTTACTACAACTTGACCTTAGAAGTGATTTTTGCTATTATTGTTTTATTAAAAATGGTTGCTTTCTTTTTGTAATATTTTTTGTGAGGAATATGCTTCACACAAACGTTGCCTTTTCTTATATGGCCATTTTGATTTGTGTGTGTGCTTTGGCTATCACTATAGCAACAATCTACATTTTGGAACTCAGCCTGTTGCAGATTTTCTTATTTGGGTCCTCAGACTAAAAAGTTGAAGAACTGCTAATACAGAAATAAGAACAATGGTTAAAAAGTATGAGGTAAAAATTACAATCTCAAAAAATGAATGTAGGTGAAGGAAGGAGTCAATCCTTAACATTATGTTAAAAGACATCCGGTATAAAGTACAAATGCTATGAGTGACAAATGAGATTAGTGTTTGTGAAGTTTATTGGAGCATAAAAACCAGGAGGTATATGTTAAAAAACAGTCCAGGGAAACCACCTTCCCTGCAGTGAAGAATAATAGAGAAACACACTAGGAAACATACATGCTAGACCATGGGAAAGTTCCTTAGCGCAAAGATGCAGACTCACTCTGAGTATAGCACTAAGATTTCAATTTTAGCAAATTAATTAGTTTAAATGTCAAAATTTGCTTATATGATATAATTATAACATTGTTTTAATTAACACAAACACACCCTCCCTTCATAAGGAAAATCTTTACAGAGGTACAGTATATGAATAATAAGAACTTTCTTTTTATTCACTTCTAAGTTTGTCAAATATAGAATTCTAAAATCACCAGGACACTGTATTTAAACAAAAAAGCCACAGTATACTCAAGTTCAAGTGTACAGATACTGTTTCAAGGAAATGTAACAATGGATTAAAGCATCACAGGACAGAGTTCAAAATGACATCAACTTCCATTTACTCAAACACTTATACAGTTCAAGCTTACCTTTAAAGCAATGAAGACTCATGCAATACTAATGCCAGAAGTAGTCTCCAAAGTTATGTAGTACACATAAAAGGTTTTGGCTTGTAGGCTTAATAATAATAACCTTTATTTTATGCATGCTGAAAAAAAATGATGGTGCACATCATACACAGCACTTTGACTGGTCTGACTCCATGGCCTTAATGGTTGAAATATAAAAACACTATTCATGATGAATAATGATATATTTATAGGTTGTTTTATCATGGAATGGCATGGAGCAAAAGAATTAGATTCATGAGCTACAAATAAAAGACAGTTCACTGTCTTAAAGAGACACGGGATAGGTTTAAGTATAACAATATAAAGTCAGACAAATAAGCTGACTAGTGTGAAAGAAGTCAAACTGAGAATGCTTTAAGCCACTGCTGAAACTTCCAGTAACTACAAGATTAAGTGCTTCCTAGATATCAATACACATATTGGATGTGTTGCTAAGCTTCATCTGCTTTTAGAACTATAGGAAGATCCAGGTTGTATGGTTTGAATTACCACACTCTATTTGGTTTTGATTATGGCAACAGTTGTTTAAACAATGCTTAAAGAGTAATACTTGTTAAGCCTGCTGTTTTGCACTGTTCTCTCACCAGGTTTTTTCCTTAGCTTGGTCATTTAGGAGTGAGGGAGAAAGCACATTCCCAGTAGAGAAACTACACTGACAGTAAAACCTGGGTAAGGTGTATAATAGTATGCCCAAGTGCAAGTGTATGAAAATTGTGAATTGTATATTTCCAAAGGTCAGTAGATATAAGAATAGGCAAATTAGAGTAGCAACAATGTACTGCTATATATAACTCTGAGTCTACAGGAAAAGAATCTGTGCTTTTTATGAAATGGAACGAGGTCCAAAAAAGGTTATTTTTATCGCATGTACAGAGCAGAAAATTCTTACTTGCATGTAATATGCATTGTGCTACATGTTACTATTCAGCAATTAAGCATATGCATTTGGACTTTGTAATTAATTAGCAAAACCAGCATCCATGAATTTGGCATCTTCAAATGTATAACTTCCCACCTATGTCAACTATAATAGTTTAACAGATGAATATCCCAGTTCTCTGATAATATTATCATCATACGACACTCAAGAGTTGTTATTATGACAAATCTCATCTGAACTATTCACAACAAAAACAAAATGTTTATAAGTGAATATTTGGAGACATAACTACTCAAAGTGCTGTAGGATTAGATGAATCCCTAATGAAGAGGAATGAAAATTAACTTACAATTCTTTTATTAGTCTCTGAAGTATAACCCATCTGGGTATTCAGGAGTACTTAAATCTGGTAAAGTTATTCAATATTAACAACATACAAAGAAAAGTCCTCAAAGATCTATTTCTGTGGGCATTATTATACACAAACAAGAGCATCACAAAACTATAATAGAAATGGCTCCATGAAAAACAAGAAAACAAGGTTATAGTCAGTTGAAGATGATATAAATCTGTTAAAATGCCCTTATCCATGATGTCTCAAAAGCAACAGAAAGATTAAAATTGTTAAATGAAACAAGATAAAATGAATTAACCAAAATAAGCAATATTTCTATCATCAGTCTTTTAAGATACACACAAAATACTATCTATAGAAAGATTACAGCAGGAACCATCATTAATGCAAGTAACATACAAAATCAAAACTCTACAGTTTTTAAGGTTTTGTTTTGATAGAAGGATGCATAGATTTTTACCAAATTTACCTTAAAATTCTTATATTGTGTTACTAAAATTGCTATTTCATTACAACTATACACGCAGATTAATACGTAAGTATATTTAATTACTAAGTATATTTGCAAAACTAGCCTCCTGAATATCAGTCAGTCATTGTCCAACCCACTATATCCTAACACAGGGTCACGGGGGTCTGCTGGAACCAATCCCAGCCAACAAAGGGAGCAAGGCAGGAACAAATTCCCTGGCAAGGCACCAGCCCACCGTAGGCCAGACACACACACACACACACACACACACACACACACACACACTTGGGACAATTTAGGATCGCCAATACACCTAACTGTCATGTCTTTGGATTGTGGGAGGAAACTATAGAGCACCCAAAGGAAACCCACGCAAACACGGGGAGAACATGCAAACTCCATGCAGGGAGGACCTGGGAAACAAACACAGGTCTCCTTACTACAAGGCAGCAGTGCTACTACTGCGCCACTGTGCCGCCCTCCTCCTGAATATATTATTTGTTTCCATGGATTAAGTTGCTCTTTACTCTTAGGCATGTAACACATAACAATTTAGGATTTCATAAATGAAACACTTACTTTGGATGGGTAAAACAGTCAATGAGAGACACCTTTTCCACCAAGTCTCCTCCAACTGTGCGTACTAAATCCAAAAAGTCATTTTCGGAGAATCCTTTACGTGGCAACCAAAAAGAGATGTCATTGACCAGTGGTGGGTACTTGCTCAGTGGCTGAAAAGAAAAAAAAAACTTTTGAAACTGTAATTCTGGACATACAGTAAGCAAAAAAGAAGTGTGTCTAATAAGAAAAAGTATCATGTGTCGATACTAGATCAGGACTGAGAGAGGAATAGTACACAGGTAGAAGTCTCCCAAATCATTTCAAGAAGCATCTAGGGATCTTAGTGTCTAAGTCTATTTGAAGCCAATTGTACCATGTTTCATAAACCACATAGATCTTTCTGATTGTGTATTAAAATTTGTAAAAGGTAAACTCAGGTTTAATATTCCCCCAAACTTAATTTTGACTAGACCTTTACTCTCACTCTTTGTCATTTCAGTCAGTCAGTCTCAAGTCCAAGTTCGTTGTTATGGGTAGACAATATAATTAAAATTCTTATTAGCATGTCTCCTCAGAAAAGTGATACAATACCAGCAAAAGGCCACTTAAAAACAAAAAAAATAAATGAGTAAAAAAAAAAAAGTACATGCAAAGGGGCGGAGTGGTGGCTCTGAGGCTAGGAATCTGCATTCGTAATCGAAAGGTTGCAGGTTTGAATCTTGTAAACGCCAAAAGTGACTCTACTTTGTTGGGCCCTTGAGCAAGGCCCTTAACTTGCAATTGCTTCATCCTGGGTATGACATTAATCTGCATCCAGCCCTGCATGTAGCCCTCCAACTTGTAGGGAAAAACCTGGGGGTTGGTGGCAGAATTGGCACTCTAGCCACCATAAAAAACCTCACATCGGTTCCATTCCATCTGAACTTGTGTGGTGCTGAGGTGTCACCCGTTGCATGGCTACACTCAGGTCCCAATCTGGAAATCTGAGTTGGTTTTTCATGTGGTGGGTGCGGCAATGCGCTGTATCAGTGCGTACTACTAACCTCTCTCTCTCTATATACGCAAAGTGCATCGTATAGTATGTACAATTTCACATACACACATTTATATATACATACATATACATATATATACTGTATATACACATACACACTGTGAAGGCTGGGGGTACACCAGTGAGCCACAAACACAAAGACACAATACAGTCTCCAGATCAATCAAAGGGCTGTCTATTACAAGAATACCTTGTGCACAATAAACAGGTTGTTTCCTTCTCTTTCTCTATTACTCTCTCTTTTCCCATCCACTGCTCTCTTCCAGTCAAGTGCTGCCTTCCTTCCTCTCAAGCTCCAACTTGCCTGGGCAAGGCAGGTCTCTTTTATTGGAAACCTGGGAGTACTTTCTGTGGCATGATGTGAAAAGAAAGCCTGGGATGCCCTGTCCTGGCAGCACCATTGATGTTTAATTAATTGATGGATTAAAGGCCAGAAGTCCACATGACCATCATCATCAAGTCCTTCCATGAAAACCCTAAATACAATGAAGACTGATCATTTATGTTAGGTAGAATGCCCACAGGGGGCTGGGAGGTCTCATGGTCTGGAACCCCTGCAGATTTTATTTTTTCTCCAGCTGTCTGGAGTTTTTTTTTGTGTTTTCAGCTCCATCCTGGGCAGGATGCCTAACTGTCCACTGTTCACACACACACATACACACACACTAGTGTTCAATGTTTGAAATCATCCAGAAAAGTTCTAGTTTTTCATAGAAATCGATACTTTAAAAAATATATAGCCAAAACATTGTTACTGCATGAAATTACTGATTTATAATTTTTTATTCACATGTGACTGCAAAGCCTCATTTTCAGCAGCCATTACTCTAGTGCCCCAATAGTAAATTCGTTTAGATCATCCTTAAGTAAGCATATTTAAAATCCTAACTTGTTATGAGGGAAACCTTTATAATAATGTTAGCACAGCTGAAACCTGTTGTTTTGATCAGTAAAGCAAGTAAATTGTCATTCCTTGAGCTGCAAGATATCGACATTCCTAAAATTCCTGTAATAATTAGGAGTCATGAACATAGGGGTTGAGGCATCCAAAGTAAACCACAAAAGCAGGTCAGGACCTTTACTGGCATACCCAGAAGACAATTAGCATAAGGCAGCCTGAACTCTGAACACCACAGACAGGTATCAGCCTAACTAGGCCTAAAATGTGGAAACTGACTTTTAAAGTTCAAAGTGACTTAAATGTCCCAAAATATTTTAAAATATCAAAAATGTCCTTCAAGATAGAGGAACTAAAAAAAACACCTAGCTTCGAAGGACATGGCCAAAGCAGAATTTTTAAAAACAAAGCTGTTTATTTAAAAATCTCAAAAGCACAAAAATGGCAAAAATTGGCAGAAATAACGCAAAAAGCACTTGCCTAAAAACGCAACCAAGAGCAAGGAAGTCAAAAAGTGCAATCCAAAAATCAAATACAAGTTTAATCTAGAACCAGAAAAAAATCAATACTTACAATAATGCACTTCAAAATGACTATCAATGAACCACTAAATGACCTGCTTCCAAGCTTCAAATATAAACCAATTAGCCACAACATTAAAACCACTGGCAAGTGAAGAGAATAACATTGATTGCCTTGTTACAATGGGACTTGTCAAGAGGTGAAATATATTAGGCAACAAGTGAACAGTCAGTTAATGAAGGTGATGTGATGTAAGCAGGAAAAATGGGCAAACGTGAGGATCTGAACAGTTTTAACAAGGGCCAAATTATGATGTCTAGACGACTGGGTCAGAACATCCCCAAAATGGCAGGTCTTGTGGTGTGTTTCCAGAACTTCCAGAATCCAAAAAAATGGCCCAGGGAAGGACAACCGGTTAGCAGGAAACAGAGTCATTGGTGTGAAAGTCTTATTGATGTGCATGAGAAGCCAAGGCTAGCCTGGCCTGATCCAATTCCACAGAAGAGTTACTGTAACACATATTGCTGAAAAACATAATGGAGGGCATGAGAGAAAGGTGTCAGAACATACAGTGCATTGCACCTTGCTTCATAGCCATAGACCAGTCAGAATGCCCATGCTGACCCCTGCCCACCACCAAAAGTGCCTACAATAAGCATGTGAGTATCAGAAATGTACCATGGAGGAATGTAAGTAGGTGGCCTGGTCTGATGAGCCATATTTTCTTTTAGATCATGTAGGTCATTTTTAGATCATAAATGTCATTTATCCAGGGAAAATGGCAGAAGAATGCATTATGGGAAGAAGGAAAGTTAGCAGAAGCAGTGTGATTCTCTTGACAATGTTCTGCTACGAAACTTTGGGTCCTTGCAGTCATCTGTGTATTACTTTGTCACATACCAGCTACCTAGAGCTGGCTGCAGACTATGTACATCCCTTCATCGCAAGTTGGTAACTGTATTCCTTGATGGCAGCGGCCTCTTTCAGCAAGACAATGTGCCTTACTACACTGTAAAAATTGTTCAGGAATGGTTTGAGGAACATGACCTCCAAATTCCCCAGACCTCAACGAATCAAGCATCTGTGAGATATGCTGGAAACACAAGTCTGATATATGAAGGCCTCACCATGTGACCTACAGGCTTTGCTACTAATGTCTTGCCAGATAGAAGTCTTGTGGAGTCTATGCCTCCACAGGAGAGAACAGTTTTGGTCGTACGAGTGGGACCCACACAATATTAGGCAGGTGGTTTTAATGTTGTGACTCATCCATGTATAGGATTACAACTATCCTTGAGAAGTGACACAAGAGTGAGCCCTTTTAGGAATTCAACCCACAAAACACAGGGCAACACATAATACATAGCAAATTAAAAAAAATACATATATACAAAGCATGAAAAAATTAATATATTACAATAGACAAAGAAGACACAGAAAAGGAAAATAAATATAAGCAAAGGAACATACCTTGGATGAAACAAGACACTTCTCTTCGGTGTTTAAAAATGGCCAAAATTAAATGATTTTCTCAAGAAACATATACTGTATGTCTATTGTTGTTTTGCAAAATGAAGGTTATTCCATGCAATAAATTGCCAAGAAACTGAAGATTTCATACAAAGCTATCTATTACGGTCTTGACAGAAGTGGACAAATTTGATTTAATCAGGATAGAAAAAGAAACAGAATTCCCAGAGGTACAAATGGACAATAAGTACATCAAAGTGTACACGCTAACACAGTACTTTCACCCAACAAATCATTCTACAGAAGTGTGTCAAGAAATGCTACTGCGGTTCCTTTATACCAACCATCTCACATATAAGTTTATATGATGCTTAAGAGAAACTGGAGGACCCAGAGAAAAAGCCACAGAGAGAACACACAAACTCCTCACAGACAGAAACCGACCATCAGTTTGAATGCAGGACACTGGACCAGACAGTCAGCAGTAATAATGTCTACATCAACCCTGCCATCCTGTGAGCTTAGCAAATCATTGTGTTTTCTACAACCTCATTATTTTGTCAAAATAGATCTTTTTTCATCAATGTCATGAAAAAAAGATATGGAGAAAAATGTCACCTGCACTGTATAATATCAAAAAATGGAAGAAACTTAAGTGCATTATTAACACTACTTGTATCCAAACATTTTCATAAAATATCAAGAAACAAGACTGAAAATAAACACTAAAGATTCTAACTATATGACAAACCACCTCATCCTACTTTTAATCCATAGTAGCAAAAGGTCTTCTTGAAGAATTGCCCAAACTGCACAGCACCATATCTTGTCGCGGAGACTATACCAAGAAACTGTAGAAAGAAACCTAATCTCTGCCAGTTGTAGACACAATCCAACTCTTTTAGTCACTTTTAGTTGGTGATCATAGGCCACGTCTACATCCTTATCTGACTGGTAAATGGAAAGCCTTATCCAAGAACTCGGCTACTACTTTACCAACACTGTCTGGTAAAATCTTTCACTCAAGGGTTTATTATTAAAACGTCTATCTACAAATCAAATAAATCGACTGTGGAAGTGTAAACACTAGCACACCTTTGTTCAAATTTCATCTTTGGATGAAATGAAGGCTAAAGTAAATTATGTGAGCCCTTTTCATCTTTAACATGATAATATAACAAACAATGTTATAGTTAAAAACAAACAAAGATGTTTAGAAGAAATATTTCTAAACAACTGGATTAAAAGCAGCAGTCTGCTCCCTAAGTCCCAAGTGAACAATGCTATTCACATGGGGCTTCTGATTAGGGTAGGAGCAAACAGTTCATGTAGGCACACAAAACTCCATACAGAATGTGACATAATTCTGTCACCAAGTTGGTGTAGTCATTCAGATTTTCAGAGGAATCCTTATAGACATACCAGTCCGCCATATCCAAAACAGTTCTGCAGTTCATGTTCCAGAGTTCAGCACTGTATGTTCCTCACTGCCAGCTTAACATGCTTTAGTATCTGTTTGTAAGCTAGCAGTAGAAGTACTGATGCATGGTCAGACTTGCCAAAGTGTAGACACATGATGGACTTGTAGGCGCCTTCAACTGTGCTTATAAGTTGCTGCATCGGACAGTTCATCCTACACAGCCATAACTGGCGCTTCTGGTGGAATGTTAACAGTCGTGAGCATCACTGAGGAAAACTCTCTTGGCAGGTAAAATGTCCGGAACTTTATCATCAGGTATTCCAAGTCTAGTAAGCGGGACTGGGAGACTGCTTCCACATCAGTGCACCAGGAGGTGTTGATTTAAAAAAAAAAAAAAAGAAAAAAAACACACACAAACACATCACATTCATTTGTCTTGCCGGTGATTGCCATGCTATGGTCCAAATTGTGCACGGAAAAGCTATGAGGTTAAATGTCTGTGTCCAGGGAGAGGCAAGCCAGCCAGGTCGCGGTTCATGCATTCATGCAATGCAGAAACCTAGTCAGGGCACCACCTTGCCTTCTCATCTTTCACAGGTTCTGCTGATGGTTGTTGTTCAGTCTGCTTGCAGAATTACAAACAATATCTTCAGGTAAGGTCATGATTTGGAGGTTTACTGAAACATTATGTCTTATGTTAAGAATTGTGCAGTGATAGACAATGATATAGCTTGTACTACCCAGAGTCATTGTTATATAAGCAGATTTAAGCAAACAAAACTTCCTCCAAGATCTGAATAAAGTCTGCATACTTGAATTTTATTTTATACTAGCCATGTGCGCCCAACTACGTTGCGCGTGTTAAAGTTGTCTGTGACGGGCTCCCTGTTTAAATGCGGCTGCCAGTCATGAACTGGGCCCTTCGTCGCACAGCATTATGATTTTTTATAAGGGAAACAAAATTACAAAAGAAAACCTTTGGACATTGGTTCGATAGGAACGGCCTACTCGGAATCACTGTCTGAATAGTAATTATGTGGCGGTGTAGGAGCATTTCTGCTTCTGTCTGTTCACAGTCCGTCTCGTTTTCACGACGCTATCGTTTCCTCTCACGATGTCTTCTCAACCATTCTCCAATCTCGCAGGTTGCTTTGTGGCAATCCAAAGAGTAAGGCAATATACACGGAGCAATGATTATAAAAGGGGGACACATAGATATCCAGGCTCTTTAAAGCATAAATAGGGATCACTTCACTGACATGTGAGCAAGCCACAGTACAATTGTGAGACACGCAGCTCTCGCCGGCTACAACGTAACAATAATAATTTCCGGAACGTGCTGTTACGTTGTCATTCATTTTACCCACTTTCATTCATATGCTACGTAGGCACGTACCTTTTATCTTCAGCTATCTCATTCTCTAACCAGGCCTCAAGAGCTAACCAGCGTAACACTGTCCACCACCCCTTTCGTTATTCCGGCACATTGTTGACATCCGTGAGTAACAACAACATACTAAACTGGAAGGTGGTCTACGCATGCGTGGAATTCGCAGACAAACAAAGATCAAGATCTAAATGAAGATATCTTTAATTAATTTAAAGCACAACAATTTGTTTAGTTTGAATGTCTGTGTTTTGAGGTGTGACTGGAGTACTACAGTCTTCAGTAGTATAAGCCTGGAGGAGATTCTTAATGCAATGCCTATGTTTTAGCTGCCTCTCTACTGCCATCTAGTGTTTCTTCTTCTAATTCATTCGCGGACAAACAAAGATCAAGATCCAAATGAAGATTATACCTGTATATAGAGATCTTCATGCATAACATGTTTCATCACCGATCTTCACAAAATTATCTGAAGTTCACAGATAGGTAACAGGTATAAAATTAGATCATTTTTCTAAATTTTTTCTAAAATTTACCAATAATACTAGTAACAAATTTAAGTGCCCGGAAAAATCTATTAGCATTTTATACCAGAAGAGTACTGGTGCAGGTTCAATTTTGAAAACTATAACATGGACCTTTACTATCTATTCAAACTTTATATCATTTTTATATGTATAGAAATGCATAATTCTGCAATGAAAATCAAAACGACTGAACATATTTTCATAGAAACTACTGCTACGGAAAATAATTTAGCTGTCTGAAGCCAGAATATATTACATGGCTTCATAAAAAATATTCACCTATACTATACAGTAGCTCAGTAGAGATTTGTTATCTAATCCAGCATTTATTACCTTCACACAAGCAGATCACATATGATTCTAGGGCAGCACTCCAACCTATTTCTTCAGAAGGAAGAGAGAACTCTTCATGTACTGACAAAATCAAGTTGAGCTACAGTGTCTTTGCTGAAGTCACTCATCCATTCCTAGCACTATGATGTGTTTCTGACACTGCTCTGCTGGTATTTGTGCTAGATTCTATCATCTTATGATGAGAAAGAGACTTTCATGCTCATACTGTATAACTGACATTGTCTGCATCTGCCCAGGCAAAATCAGATCAAGAGCTGCTTCCGCTTTTACCTTGGCAGAAAGCTTTATCATTGTATCTTAGCATCTAAGTGCTCCTCCACACACCATGGTTTAAAAATCTTTTTTATCTCTCAGTATTGTTGTCATTGCAGCTTTTAATGATTCAGATTTTCAAGTTATTGAAAGTAAAGCTTTATAATTAACCATAAATTGTATTTGTCCAACAACTGTTCACATTAAAAAAAAACTTTCAAATTTGTAAACATAAGTCATAGATGATATCCACCAGATTGGAGGATTGATATGGGGCACCAGTTCATACAACAACAATTCTGTGAGCAAGTTCAATTCAATTCAATATTGTCATGTGTACAAGTACAAATACCATGTACAATGGAATACTTGCTTGCATGTGCCCCCGCAGACAGTGAACATAGACGAAAAAATAAATAAATAAATAAATAAATGAATATAAATAAGTAAATAAATAAAACCAGAATCCTAGGAATAAATAGAGACAGTAGCAGAAGTATATGTGCAGGTGGCAGTGGAGGTGACACAAGGTTACTGATTGTTCATGAGTCTGATTGCAGTTGGGTAGAAACTGTTCCTGAACCTGGAGGTGTGCGTCTGAATGGACTTTAGTTGCTTCCCAGATGGAAGGAGGATGAAAAGTGACAGTGCAGGGTGGCTGGGATACCGCCTGATACGGATACAGAGCTCTGCAGTCCTGAACTGAGCAGTTGCTGTACCAGGATGTGATGCATCCTGTCAGGATGGATTCCACAGTACACCTGTAGAATCTGCACAGGGTTGTGGTGGACATCCGGACCTTATTCAGTCTCCTGAGGAAGTAGAGGCGTTGTTGGGCTTTCTTGACTACTGCCGCAGTGTGACTTGACCATTTAAGGTCATCAGTGAGAATGACTCAGAGGAACCTAAAGCTGCTGACCTGCTCCACAGCCTCACCTCTGATGTAGATGGTGCTGTGCTCTGTTGCCTGTTTGTGGAAATCCACAATCATCTCCTTAGTTTTGCTAACATTGAGGGTGAGGTTGTTGTCTTGACACCATTCTGCCAGAAATCTGACCACCTCAAAACGGAAATTTGCAAACTCTATAAACAGGTAGTGTCCATGTTGGGATTTAAACTCATGGACTTGTGAAGCAGTGCACCACCACGCTATCCCTGAGGATAAATGGCAGTTCCAAACTGACCCTCTGTTAATGTGGACGTAGCTGGGCAGTGTGATGAAGAGATGCTCTGTCTAAGCTTGATTGTTATCATGTAAATAAACTTACAGTGTGTGTTTATTTAGTTAGTGCTTCTGGTAAACTACTTTTGATCTATGTAGTTTTGAGTATGATTTAGGGTTTTGATGTCGGCTTTATGATGATTATTTGACTCCATAGTTATGAATCTGTCCTTGTTTCTCAGACTCATTCCTCTTCTTCTGGTCATTTATTTAAAAAATTCAACAACAAGAGTTATGTTATATATTTCTGCATTGCATATTCAGAGATTAAAAAATAAACAAAAAGCAGAGAAAGGGGACCAAAGAAAAAACGAGTGTCAAGCAAGCATTACAAACAAACTCTCTGAGAGTTAACGATTGCCTTCCCTAACACATATCTGGAAGTAGACTACAGATGGCTGATGAAATAAAGGATGAGACTAAGGTTCTCTAAAAGTTTTAGAACACAGTCTGTTTACAGAATAATATTTTTGTGTTTAATTTTAACTATTGCCATGTTAAAAACAGAGTGAAACATGCCAAGAAAGACCCTATTAAAAGATTGACTGCTTAACTAGGCCTTTATAATGGAAGTTTTAGTTAATTGCTGCCACCTAAAATATCAATTATTGGCAATAAATGTGCCATATGATGTTTCATGATGTAATTAAATGCCCAAATGCTCAATGCAGATTACATCTAAGAAACCCAAGTAATTTCTTGCCAAATTAAGTTGTCTTAGCTTACTTATAGTCATTCCACCATCTAAGGAGTTAGTTATTTATTATCACCAAATGCATTGAATTATTTAATTTTATACACTCTGTGGTGCACACAAGCATCACACACTGCCTGTTTGAACTAACTGCTCTAAAGAAAGAATGGCATAATAATAAGGGGGTCTCCTGGAAGAAACAGAAACCTTTTCAAGCCAAAGAGGAAACCTGAAAATATCCCTGTTGAAAATCACCAGCTGCTGCTGGAACAGCATTAAACAGGTCAAGAGCTGCAGCTACGGTTGTTGGTAGATGAAAAAATGATCATTGATTGGCAGCTCCAGGGTATAAACATAGGATCAGCAGGCAGGGTCAACACTATACAGGACTCATGCCCATTTAATTAAAAACTAGATAAAATAGCTGCTTACAGTATACAGAAGGCAGACTGACCAAAAATTATATTTATTGATATTGTGACTATAAGGGGGTGTGCCACTGAGCCCCAAAACTTAGAAACAATGCCACCCAACACAATTCTGGGTTCAAATAAAAGGTTTTTATTTGTTATCAAATCTTTTTGAAATAAGCACCAGCCAGAACACACAAGTATAATTAAAGTTTCACTTTGCCCTTCTGTCCGCTTGATGAATATTGCCTGCTGCCTCCTGACTTTGACTCCTTGAGGTTAGACAGAATGATTCCTTTTATGGTTAGACCCAGGAGTACTTCCGGTGCTGGCACATGGTCCATTGGAAGCACTTCTGGGTCAGCTGGAATTGTAAACCTTTGCAACATCCCCAACAGAGCTGTACTCTGGGACTCCAGTTCCCAGCCTGCCCTGTGGGTATCCAAATGGGTACCAAAGCCCAGGCATGGTAACCATCCAGCATATTGGCAGAGAAAATATTAACCAGACACCATGTTTTCTGGTACTTCCATTACACTGGCCTCCATGCTGGGTAAGGGTACCTGCTTAACCTTGGCTGGGATGCCAGCCCATGTGCGCCATCCTTTACAAAATCTATTACAAGAAGAACAGAAAAGCTTGAGGTCCCATTAATTCTTAAATATCCAGACTTGATTCTTGACTAGTGGTCCTAAATAGCCAGACTATGATCCAGATCTGGACTAAAAGATAATCTAATTTGTGCCATGAACAAAACAAAAACTCAGTTATTTTGGTTATCTGTTGTCAGCACACAAGAAAAAAAGTGTTATGTAAGCTATGTGTCTTCCAAGCACTCGTCACTGGTGCTTTTGTATCTGGTTCAGTCACAGAAGATGTAAAACTGTGTGTGAACTTAATGACCACTGCCACTTTAGACAGCATCAGCAAGCTCTGCCTTAAACATCCAACTTTGCTGTTCCGCAGGCTGTAGCGATAATATTCTCTGCAAATTGACATGCAGAAAAAAGTAAAAATGGTGCGTTCAAAATTGCTCAGCCCAAAGAAAGGCAATGTTGATGATAAATACAGCACATTAAAGGTCAAGGGGACTGAAAAGTATGCCTTTATTCTTCGAGAAAAAAGTATTAAACCAATGTCATAAAACAGCTGCCATTGTAAAGATTAGCAATGTGAAACACCAGTGTGACACCAAATGTACATATTTTAAGAACTATCACCAGGGCTCTGAGGTAAGAGCCACAAAACTGAACTAACTAAAGTCATCATGTTAAGCTACATGCAGAAGAATTATTAAGGCAATGACCCAGCAACAATATGCAATAGATGCCTCGCTAAGAGTTACATGGGTCTTGGGAAAGCATAAGAACCCCTCCTCTGATACTGAAATAGTAAAATAATGCATTAGTAAAGTGATACAAGCTATTGTTGATGGGATAAAGGAGGAAATGACAGAAAAAATAATGTAAATACCTTGTTCAGATTCCATTGTAACAACAAGAACTGAAAGATTTATTTAAGCAACTTACTTTTGTCATTAAAAAGGGACAGTTAATTTCACTAGCTGTGGTTGAACCAATGGACAATGCCCAAATGTCTTTGTTAAATTATTTTTTATGATGAAAGACAGTGTTTTGTGAGGATGTCTTACGTCTGAAAACTCTTTATACCCACACAAGAGGGGGAAGAATTTTATGAAGCAATATGCAAATGTTGAGAGAGAGACTGACCTGAAGCATTTCTTGTCAATAGCTACTAATGTAGTACCATCCATGACAGGAAAAAAGAAGCCTGGGAAAACAAGTCCTACCATTCATTGAAAATTCATTTGCAGTAAAAAGTGTTACACATTTCTATATGGAAACATATAAAGTTTGCTAATGGTTTAGTGCTGCTTCACCATAAACTGGGTTGAATGACTTCCAAGAAAACCTGTTGTTTCCTTAACAAAGATGGTGATTGCTGCAAATGTTTCACGCCTGCAAAAACTGGCCCTGCAAATTCTCAACATGTTTGCTTCAACATACTTGTACTACTGTGAATAAGCACTTTTACCTATGAATATAACAGAAAGAACACATACAGCAGTAGACACACCAACAACCACTTGCATGAGTGACTCCGGTTGGTCTCCTTAAAACTACATACTTTGCATATTTTAAAATTTTTGGGATATTGTTTTTGACATACACTATATGGACAAACGTATTGAGACACCTAACCATTGCACCAACAGGGACTTTAATGACACTGCATTTAAATGCATAGACTTTGATATGGAATTGGTCTCCCTCACTTGCACTTGTAACAGCTTCAACTCTTTTTGTAAGGCTTTGCACAAGATTTTGGAGTGTTTCTGTGGGAATTTGTGCCCATTCATTCTGTAGAGCATTTATGAAGTCAGGCACTGATGTAGAACAAGAAGGCCTGGCTCGCAATCTCTGTTTCACTTCATCCCAGTGATGTTTGATGGAGTTGAAGTCAGGGCTCTGAACGGGCAAGTCAAGTTCTTCCGCACCAAATTCCTCCAACTATGTGTTTATGGACCTTGCTTTCTGTTCTGGGCACAGTCATGCTGGAAAAGAAAAGGGCCTTGCCCAAACTGTTTCCACAAAGCTGTAAGCATAGTGTTTTTCAAAATGTCTTGGTATGCTGAAGCATTAACATTGTCCTTCACTGAAAGTAAGGGGACTCACCCTAAACCTGAAAAACAGCCTCACACCATTATCCCTGCTCCACCAAACTTCATAGTTGGCACAATACAGTCAAGGCAGGTAATATTCTCCCGGCATCCACAAAACCCAAACTTGCCAATCTGACTGCCAAACAGAGAAGCGTGATTTGTCACTCCATAGAACACGTTTCCACAGCTCCACAGTTCAGTGGCGGTGTGCTTTACACCATCTGATGCCTGACATTGGACTTTGTGATATGAGGAGCACATACAGCTACTTAGCCATAGAAAGCCATTCCATGAAGTTTTTGAGCTAACACTAATGCCAGTGGAAGTGTGGAACTCTTGGAATCAGCACAGCTTGGTCGATGTTTACGCACCATGCACCTTAGAAGTCGCTGACCCCACTTTGTAATTTGACGTGGTCTTCCACTTTGTGGCTGAGTTGCTTTTCTTCCTAAATGCTTCCACTTTCCAATAATACCACATACAATTGACCATGAAATATTCATGAGGGATGAAATTTCAAGAACCGCCTTATTGCAAAGGTGGCATCCTATCACAGTACTGCGCTTAAAGTCACTGAGCTCTTCAGAATGACCCATTTTATTTCACAAATATTTGTAAATAGAGACTGCATGGCTAGGTGTTTGATTTTATAAATCTTTTGCAATGGGTCTGATTGAAACATCAGAATTCAATAATTAAGAGGTGTGACCCAATACTTTTGTCCATAGAGTGTAGATCTGTTATGTCTATTTGCTCATTGGACCATATTTCTCTGGACCTTTGACTCAGGAGAAAATTCAGTAAGGGAATCCTTAAGACTTATATTTGAGTACCACTGTTCTTGACTATGTACATGTGGGGCAGCTAAGATTTTTTTATCTTTTTTTTTTTGGCTTCAAGTTTAAAAGTCAGTCAGACTTAAATTAAGTGTGAAAACATGATTCTATAATATAAATTCCTCCATAAACAATAATTATACAGTATTTGTCACAAAGCACAATTTCAATATTTTAAACACTTTTTTAATATGTATAAATTTCTATTCAAAGTTTCAAGAATGGAAATGCTCAGGGGGCTGCTTGGCTTTAAATCTGAGAGTTCACCTCTATGGGACTCCAAGTTGTACACCTCTTTATATTATTTTAATTTGCAGCAAATTCTTTGGCATGTAAACTATGTTATTTTAACAAAGTAACTGGCACACAATAGCTGCTAAAAGTAATCAGATTTGATTTAACTATCACCTAATCCTGGGAAGTAAAACATCAGATCCCACAACTAAAAGTACTGTCGATTGCAGCAGCAAAGGAGGAAATTAAGGTTTACTGACTGGAACGGACATATGCTATTCTCACCACTAAATGTAAACGGGCTGAATTGTGAGCAAGCCAGACAGGCATGTGCATGAAGTTACAGCTTAGGTCAAACAGATACTGGAGAAAATTGATCTTACACTCCACCCTTAAAACACAATTCGTAGCAAACTTCTTTTAATTCATATACGAGTTTTGGACTGAATTGATTGGTCATGACATTTTAAGTAGCTGCAGGAAAATTTTGCATAAACAATAATAAATATATTTATATATCTGTGTGTATTTCTTAGTATTCATTTCCTGACTAAAATACGAGTTACATTAAAAAAAAAATTTCATACAACAAACAGTGCTGCAGGCAAGTCTTTCATTTCCCCTTCAAAATCATTCCTTACTCTGGCAAAAGCTCTATCAGGACTGTGACTTGCATTAACATTTAACCAATTATGAGGGGCGATCAAAAAGGTTACCTGAAAAGAAAAATGCTATGGTGCCGGATTTTGTAAGTGGCCCAAGGTAAATTGACGTCTTTTTAAACATGAACAAAAAGTTTCCAGTGTTTATGGCTTTCAGTGTATGATTTTTTTGTTTCAGAACCAAGCCAACAAGGATCCAATTAGCATGATTTAGGCTTAATTGTGCAAATAAAGTGCAGCATGACTGTGAAAAACGAATTTGTTATATTGTTGGTAAATCACATAGTGTACTGTTCCAAGAACAGAGCTTGGATAAGTTCCAAAGAAGAATACATGATAGCAGCAATAAATAAAGAAATTATAGAGACAAGCAAGTCTGAAAACGGATCTGCTCTCTAAGCATGTTATTAAACAACCAGACCAAAGTAAAAGTAAGACTCTCATTTTGTTTGTTTAGTTTTAAATATATCAATCAGCTTTGGGGGTATTTTGTGATCTAAATTTTAGAGTTAACTTTAGCTTGTGCTGTTTTTCTTTGAAAGTTGTCAATAAAGGGTGGCACGGTGGTGCAGTGGGTAGCGCTGCTGCCTCGCAGTTAGGAGACCCGGGTTCACTTCCCATGTCCTCCCTACATGGAGATTGCATGTTCTCACCGTGTCTGCGTGGGTTTTTTCCCAAAGTCCAAAGACATGCAGGTTAGGTGCATTGGTGATTCTAAATTGTCCCTAGTGTGTGTGTGTATGTGTGCCCTGCGGTGGGCTGGCACCCTGCTCGGAGTTTGTTTCCTGCCTTGCGCCCTGTGTTGGCTGGGATTGGCTCCAGCAGACCCCCGTGACCTTGTAGTTAGGATATAGCGGGTTGGATGATGGATGGATGGTGTCAATAAAACTGTGTGAAAGAACACAAATAGAAAGATCAGTGTGACCATGATCAGGAGATGTGAAATGTTCCAACGAACTGTTGGCTTTGATTTTGACAACTCAAACTTGTTCCCTAAAATCATCTGCAAGCTGTTTCCCTGTTTTACCTATGTAGATCACTGGATTCTTTATAATAGAGTTGGCAGTAGGAGATCATGGGAGGCAATAAATGACCAAATAATCTTTTTAGCTACCTACCTTTATCTTCTTCATGGCTTTCTTTTAAATCTTCTCTGATCTGTTGTCATCTTCCCTTGCTTTGATCCCTTTCTCCATTTATATATCAAGCAATTTAGACTATTTCCAAGGTTTTTGGATTTTGATTTATGATAAATGTTCTTAGTTTGGCAATATTGATTTATTTTGGTTTTCTATTTGCGAACCATGCTAGTTGTTGACCATAGTCACTCTATCACCTCCCAGTCTTGCTTCATGACTTTTTGCTATCTTAAGCATAAGCCAATGTAATACTCAAACTGAGTCTAGAGCATGCTATTATACCTTTGAAACATTTGAGACATTTTATAGGTACATTTCTGCTAGAGATGAAGGAAAAACTGTGCATAAGGTTTAAGTTGACGTCAAATCATGGCTTTCATAAAACAAAAATATGTGAGTTGCAAATGGGGCTTTAGGAACAGGTAGCAAAAAACAGACTATGTTTATTATATACACAATGATTACAAGACCTCCTCAATGGCCTGGATAATAGAAAAATATGGGTGTGTTTATGGTCAACTCTACATGGACTTTCTTTGCTCACTTAGCGTATGTAGTCAAACACAGCCTTCCAAAACAACTGGCATCTATTTAGAATAAAAAGCCACTAAGCGGAAACAGAATATAAATGGGACTATGACCAAAGACAAAAACAGAGTACACAAAACAAAGTACATGAAAAGAATAAGGTGAAAGGTAAAGTGGAAAAACACACACACACACAAAAACAAGTTTTTAAAATTGTGCCCCACCAACAACATATAAGCATTAGTTTTATGTTGTCTGGTTTTCACTGTGTTGTCACAAAACAATGCAAATGTACTGCATTCTGCTAAATACATACACACTAATCCTCACCAATGTGATTTAGCATTATAATCACAATGTTGACATTAAAAATGAGTTAGTGTAGGCGCACCTGATGGTGGCTTTACAAATGAAATGTGTCTTCTACCTTCTTTTCTTCTCTGTGAGGAAATTACCTTTAACCTATCTTGGAAACCCAGAAGGCTGGCTCAGGGCTATCAAACAGAGAAAACAATAGAGAGAGAAAGAAATAAACCAAAAAAAGCTCAACTGATTGTTGATTCCACCTACTGTACAACAAGATAACTAAACAAATGTCACTTTCTATATTTATATATACTAGGGGGCTTTGCCCCTGCTCGCATCGCTCTCCAACCCCTACGCCACTAACAAACAGCACTACGCGCCATTCTGAAGAGGGGGGCTGAACACACCCCAAGGAGATGCGGTCGCTCCTCTGAAATCCCTCTTAAATGCTGAAACAATGGGAAACAAATAACAGCTCTTTTTTCTACCTCCTCTTTGCTTGATCTGCATTTTGTGTAGCGCTTTGAACATTTAAAAGCCTGTACAGCAGCTGTCATTTTGTCTCACTGCCTTGTCTCTCTTCTCCCCCAGACATCCTCAAACACTATTCAATCTCTTTTCGCTGTTCTGTTATTTCATTTAGTAATATTTTCCATTTGTTTGTGCTAATGTGAGGTTTACCTTCATTTCTGTAAGACTTTCTAATTTTCCTACTTCCATTATTTCTAACCTGCTCTGCATGTGTATCACTTACTTCCCAAGGTTGCAAGAATGAATTGACCTGGCCATCTCACAGTATGTGAAAGTGTCTCTCTGTCTCTCTTCAAAAGATCTCATCGCAGGAAAAAACTCTTTTATCATCGCAATATTTTTTTTCTAATAGAGAGATATCACAGGTTAAAGGTAAGGTGACAAAATGTCCACTTTTTAGAACAATTAGAACTCCTCTTTAACACTAGAATTAGCAGAGCGATACGAAAAAACTTGTAGATCTGGCCCACCTTAAATCCGTTCGCACCTCTCTGCCAGCGTCTTTTGTCCCGTAAATGTGCGGATAAAGACAAGAAGCAAGCAGCCTACTATTCCATTCCCCCCACTGGCGTAGAACAGCCACGAAGTTCTCCCAGCTCATGCCTTGATGATCTGGGAGTGAAGTGCTGGAGTTTTAGAGTGGAAATAATAGATAGTCATTTGAAACAGATGCATTTCATGTGTGCTCTGTTTCTACAATAATCTGTGTAAACACATTTTTAAAACATTTTTCATATTTTAGTAGTAAATGACAAAATGTAGGCATAAACTATATAATGTATGAAGCCTGAAGTCCAAAGATCAAATAAAAATTTTCACAAAAGTTTCGCACAAAAAAATCCAGATGCATAAATCTGTGCGAACGCCAACTTCCATGTTCTTCCGCTATATAAATCCCGGTCAGTATGAAAAGTAATGCACGTGCATGCAGCTGCTGTTTCACCCCATCCCCTCCCAGAATTACACCTCTTTGAATATGCAAATCAATAAAAAAAGCCCTTAAGCTCAGCGTTCTTTGAAAAGGCAATGGCAAAAGCACAAGGGAAATAGAAGTTCAGCGTATACCGATTGGAGACAAGGAAAAACATACTATTTGTTGGTATTAACATTGGTATAAACAACAAAAGGAAGTTGATCGAGTGACATAGAGTGTCGGAGAAACTGGAAAGCTCAAGTTCACAAAGTCACACAGTACCTGAAATAAAAAAAGAAGTTGTCAGATATCAAAGTTGCTGTGAAAAGGCGAGTCGTAGCCCACCGTCTGAGTTTCATATGAAAGCTTATTAAGGTACAGAGAAAAAAAAGGCACATAGTGGGGAAAAAAGCATGAAATATCAACTTTAATCTCAAAATTTCCACTTTAATCACATAGTTTATTTTGTCAAAAAGTAGAACATCATAAACTTCATCTTAAAATCATTTAATTTACTAGTTTCTCAAATCCCATTGTAACTAAAGTAGTAAGTTAAATGCTTTGTTTTGTATCTGATCTTCTATGTGCTCTATGTGTGTGAATCACTACGTGCTTCTGGGCTTTCTCTTCCTCCAACAGGACACAGAATCCATTACATTCGTAATATTACAGCTCACTGTATAATTAAAATACTGAGATGTATACTTGATACAATTTTCATGATGATAGGAGTTAAAACGTGTTATTAAACATGGGAACACGGTGGCGCAGTGACTGTGCGCGACCTTTGATGAAATAATTTATTAAGGCAGTACTGTCTCTTTCAAACGTACTAACCCCCAATTCCTATTCTTACTTTTCTTTCTCCAAATACCCAATCACCACACAATCAGCTCTGTAACAGACGTTAAGCCATCTGTAAGCTTAGAACGCAGATTCTTCAAAACTTTTAAGAAACATTTAAATATCTTCATAGTACATGTTTAATTATTCTATCCATCTATCCTTCCAGTGTCACGCCAGTCCCAGCAAGCATACAGCGAAGGCAGGAACAATCCATGAATGGAGTGCCAGATCCTTGCTAGCGCAGCAACACTGTGTCCTCACATGTTTAATTATTAACAATACAGATTATTTAAATGAAGTTAAAAGTTTTATCTGTATAATATAATAACATATTGTATTATCGTGGTATTTCCCTCCACTTGCCCTTTTACCCGTTTCCTCAAGGGTAAGTGTTCTCGTCAAGTTTGTTATCGGGTTGGTCTACTGTTGCACTTTAAGATGAACACACACACATAGATAAACACACACACAGACCCTAACCACAACAGTGCTCCATGAATGACACACACACGCTGATTAACCCTTAGCACTTTAAACCACACAAGTGCTAGAGGAATAACAGCCTGTCATTCAGCACTTCAAGAGACTTACTTATTTTCGGCACGAACAACAATACGATGTTTTAGTGATATCTCAGACCTAAATATTACTTTTGGTCTACAAGAATACATTTAAACATACAAAAACTCAGCACTCTTGACTATAAGCCATTCATCTGCCAAGAATACCTTCTTTCTCGTATTTGTTCCTTCTGTTGAGTAGCGCTCTCACTCTCAGCCATATAAACCTCGCAGCACAGAAATAATGGCAAAAATCCGGCTGTCACCAGGTGCTCAAAGAAATCTAACTTATTACTTCAATCACTCTAGACATTAAGACAAAGCACTGAAAGTTAAAAGCAGCATGGTATTTATTACAAGAATAATAATAATACCACAAGAACGAAGAATACTAGAAAATAGGTAGTGATAGGAAAGTCTGAATATATATAGTCTTTAGAAAAAGCTTACGAAAAAGTTACAGATGACAAGGATGAATGTCCCAGGGAGGCGTTTGATTTAGCAATCGATGTTCATGATGCCTTTCTGACGACCAGGGCCGTCTTCGTCCGTTATTCTTCTTCTTCTCTCTTCTTCTCCCTTTGCTTCTCTTTCTTCTCCCTTTGCTTCTCTCTTCTTCTTTCCAAACCAAGGCATATTTATTATGAAATGTCAAGCCTTGGTTTCAAAACACATGCACCTGATTGGCTGGCTGTCCAAATGATTGATGAATTAATTCAATGTCCGTTTTCCCACACAACAAAACCTTTGATGTACTCTGAGGTATCAGTAGTTCTTCCTGTCCCAGGCTATAAAGCAAATTGTTGTTCCAGATGTCCATCCATAAAGTAATCAATAGCCTGAGGTATCAGCTCAGCATCCTTTCCCAGGCTATAAAACCAAATTAGCACGAAGCTATGAACAAGTGTTATAAAAGTAAGGTGTAAGGGAAGAAAACCTGCTTTAATTTGTTAATTTCATCTGTTGTCTTGTCTTGAACAAAATATAATGGAAACCAAAATGTACAGATTTTATACACCATAACACATATTTTGCTGCATTTCATCTTAAAAATGATATCGTCATCATATGTAAATATGCACTTTATAAAGTGGCTCAGGTTGTGCAATATTATAACTGTAGTGCAAGTTTACAGTTCTACAAGGGTACTTATAAGTACAAACAGTTCTACAAGGAGCAATTGATGGACTGATTGAGTGTGTTTAGAGCCCTTGGGATGAAACCGTTTCTGAACTGCGAGGTCTGAACCGGAAAGGTTTTGAAGTGTTTGCCATGTGAGAGCGGTTCAACAGACAGCATGGCTGAGGCAGCGTGTGCTTGATGCTGTATACTGATAATTCTCTTTCTGATCAGCTGCTCCGAGTGGTGCAGTGAAAGTAATATGGAAAAAGATGATCTGCTGTGACAACCCTAACGGGAGCAGCTGAAAGAAGAAAAAGAAGGTGCATTGAGAGTAACAACATGAAAGCAGCTATTGTATTTTTAATAGTTTGACCATACCATGGACCATTATATTGTTACAGGTTAATTATAATCAGATGCATTAAACTCATAAACAATATGCGGCTAATTTCAGTGTATTTATAAAGCTACATCAGGGATGTGGATCTGAAAAAGAAAGGGCAACCACACTGGAACAGTAACACTGCTTTGACGCTGGGTGCCGCCAGTCTGCAAAACCGAGTGGAGAACTTGCATACGCCAGGGTATGAGCTACCGTGGAAATGTGCGTGGCTTTACGCCAAGTTTAGGTTTTATACATCGCGATTTGAACATGGAAACAGGCTTACGCAACATTTTGTGTATGCACCGTTTATACATGAGGCCCCAGGAGGTAGATAATTCCTGAGAAAGAAACATAGATGTTGTCAGAAACATAAAAAATGATCAGAATACTAATGACTGTCATAATATGAATCATCAAGCCCAATAAGGAAGAACAGGAGTAAAAGTCAAAAATGTATAAGTAAGGTTTAAACATAAGCTTCTGTTGATTGTGCCTATGTAATGCTGCAGAACAATGTGATTTGTAAGGCTTGCTTTGAGGCCAGAAGTAAGATATTAAGTCTTGTGTGTCACCATTTTATATCTGCATGTGACATGACTGGCAACAACCATAGTTACCATAAAGAATATGGCCACGGCCATGAGAAACACACAGAAAATGGTGGTGTTGCTAAAAACAAAACAGCATTGTAGTGACATCACCAAAAACAATAAAAAAAAAATATTAACAATGAGAAAAAAAAAGCTCTCAAAACATACCCATGCATCCATTATCCAACCCGCTATATCCTAACTACAGGGTCACGGGGGTCTGCTGGAGCCAATCCCAGCCAACACAGGGCATAAGGCAGGAAACAAACCCCCGGGCAGAGCGCCAGCCCAATGCAGTCATGCAAAAATCGAAATAAAGAGATACACCAATATAAGGTTGTGATTTAGTACAAAAATTCTACTATCGGGTGGCTGCCCTGGTGTCAGTTTTTTTAGGCTGTTCATTGTTATGCAGTACACTTGTAAGTTGCTGACTCCAGCCCAATGCGTTTCTTTACACTAAAAGCCTTTCATGTATGAATATTTTTCACCTGTAACAATTGTGGGTTATGTCTCTATATAAAAGCCTTGGAAAGAAATGACTCTTTTCTGTTAATAGGCAATCTGTGATTTAGAGTTAGAGAATAAGAGCAGAGAGATGTACAGTCCTTAGGGCAAGTGTTAAAGTCTTTTAAATTCATAGCTAATGGATGCTATGCTTTTTAATATGGGATGGGGACACAGCAGGCCGACACTTGTTAATACCAGCTCCATGTGTAATGTCCTAAAGTTACAAAATGGCCATTAGTACTTTCTATTAGGAAAAAAACTTTTACTACGAGTATAACATGTTTAATTTCAATTGACAAGCCATCAGAATGAGTGAACATTAAATGTCCACACCATTTATTGTCATTACCTCCTATGCTGCATAATGTATGGCAAGAAATTGAAATCTAGATTGTATAAGTTAACATGATAGATAGATAGATAGATAGATAGATAGATAGATAGATAGATAGATAGATAGATAGATAGATAGATAGATACTTAAATTAAAATGATAAAAAAAGAATATTGTCTAGTAAAATCATAATAAAGACCAAAAATGTGCCAGCTACTAAAACTAATTATCAGGCATCGATAAAGGTAACATATATGTTTATATTTGGTCAGACTATTTGGTGCAAAACAGGAAAAAGCCCTGTATGGTGCACCAGTCCATTACTAAACAATCAATCAAAACTGAGCACAGAGCACATCACACAAAACCACAAGTCAAAGCAACATTAGTGAAGCACAATGTATGATAAACCACTGGGAAATAAATTCTAAGAAGAGAAAAGAAAATATAAAAATGAGCTGACAGTACTCAAAATAAAAAAACAGAGAAATAAACACAAGTAAGGCAAGTACAGAAGAGTTGTTTAGAAAATAAAATAAGGCTAGGTATAGGTAATATTGTATGTAATATCTTAGAGAAACAATGTGGTTACAACATACAGTAGTTTAAATATTGAATCCCTGATCCTCATGACCAGACATAGGGAAAAACATACTACTACAGTAAATGTAATAAAATATGTCCAAATAGGTCACAGATGTCAGGGCTTGAGATTCTTTCCTCTTGTAACACTGTATGAAAACATCAACCTGTATATTATTCTTGTCCCTGAAGTGAAAACAACAAATGTCTGGGATGTACAGTACAGTTTGTGGTCATGGTCACTTACTGCAAACAACACATTGGACGGCTACAGTATAAAAGACTGCATCAGTAAATCTTGAAAAAGAAAATCAGAAGTAAAGTTTTTGGAAGGTTTACAATTTCAAATGAAGAATTACAGTATACAACTTTTATGTTAATGAAAGGTCATATCTGCACAACCAGTAGTATCTAGAATTCTTTAAACTGTATACGTCATGAGTAACAATCCATCAAATATCCTTTTCTGTTTAAATTATATATGAAGTACTTTGTATTAAGTACAACACCTTTGGGAAAACATGTAATAAGACACAGAATGGGTGATGCTAAGAAACAATGGTAGGCTATCCACAACCTGTATAAAAGAAGTCCATGGCTTTTCATTTGAGACAAAATATTGACTTAAGAGAAAAATAAATACAAAAAAATAAGTCCAGTTAACCTGATCAATCACATTAACACGGTGCCTCCCTCCAAGTGTAGTACAGTTTGCAGATCACCTCAGTGATAATTTTTTTTTTTTTTTGAGAGAGTAATTAAGAGGAAGACTGGTCACTGAGTGTGTTTCTATAATGAATGAATTATTTTAATTAAAAAAGCCTGTTTTTTAATTATGAATTTTAAACACTACACGCAAACATTTTTACAGTAGGATACCTGTCCTCCAATTTACCTGCCAACTCAGTCACAAGATGGCAGTCAAAGGTGAGGCACCGCATCTTTTGCACTACTTTTTTCTTTTTTGATGTACAAAGTATTGGATGGTGTCTGTCATTTAAAATAATTGCCAGTGTTTTAAAACAATGAATACAGTTTCTTTAGAATAATTTGTGGTCAAGGCAAGATTTAGGTAAAGATGAAGAAACCCCATTGCTATGAAAAGTTAACGGTGATGACAAAGTGAGGCTAGAAAAATTGGCAGTTTTAATGTTTTAACAATTCCAGCCCTGCCTGCTTAAGTGAATCAACTTTCCTTCTTTCACGCAAACTAACAATGTATGAAATGGATTAATTGTTTAAACAATAATCAGTGGTTATATGTTTGCAATGCATCTTTATGTTATATTGGATTTTTACGGTTTTCTTTGCATGGTGTGAGCAGAAATGGGAACTGTAAACCGATAGTTGTAAATGATGGTAATTATCTTAAATGTCATGATGGTACAGGTGTAGGCTTCAAATTTTTCCACAGCTTGTTATTTTTCTACATCCAAATAACATGCATGTTAAGTTAATTGTCAACTGTATATTGGTCAATTATGAATACAGTATGTGCAAGTATCATCACCACCTCTTAATGCAATAGCAAGATTAGAACATGGAATAGGTAGATCACCCAAACCTCCTTAGCTTTACACTGGTAACTGTTTTTACTGCTGCCAGTTTGCAAATAAGTAAATACAAGTTAATCAATCTAAGGAGTACCCACTAAAATATATTGTAATAATGCATTTCTTTTAATATAATTTGAAAATTGTAATTAACACTGTATGCTTGAAGACATTTAGTTGGTTTTAAAATGTCACACTAGTGATAATTTACACAAGATCATAATGGCAAAGCCAAGGGGATCACAGAAAGCAGATTCAGGAGAAGCAAGAAGTCTTTTGTGTCTGTCTTCTTTTTTTTGCAATTGTGAAGACTCCAACAGGAAACTGTGACTAACTCACATTCAGCTTCACACTATGTCATTCTAACCTCTGATGTCTTTAAAAGGGCTTGTGTTGGACTTGACAGTCATTCCAGATGAATATAAGAAACATCACTCTCACCACTTTAAACAGTGCAAACAGACATCACCGGCAATGTCTAATAGGAAACTGCATTAAATGGCATCTTCCCACTTGTAACATCAACCCTTCTTCAGTTCTTTTTGTACTCCCTTTTCACAGTAAAAATTAGTATCATATTAAAGAGTTGGAAATTGAAATACTTATTTATGTAGTGAGAAGGAAATAAACCCCAGGCTAAAGTTAATAAAATATTTGCCTTCCAACACCATTTTCAACTTAAACATCCACTTTTTTACTTTAGGAGTACCAGCTAAAATTTAAATATAGAAAAGCTACATCAAGTGTTATGTGAGTTGCTTGACAAGCTTTTAAAAGAATTATGGAAATGCAAACACATCCCTTACTTCATTCGATAATGCCACTAGAATCCAATCATTTCTAATTATTGGTACTTGATGACATGAGCGGAGCAATTTTTACAGAAATGTCAAATAAGTAACCTCAGACATATAGGAGGGTGATGTGTGTTAAAAATACAGACATAATTGCTCTCATGACACTAGACCTTAATAATGTGCAATGCATAATAGCTCCACCAGCATATGGGAAGAAGACATAAGAGGAATTTCAATAACATTCTAAGCTCAAAATAATATAAATATAGACGCTATTCTTGACAGGCTGCATCTAACCTTGAATGTAAATAAGGGTTCTAAAGGCCCTGTCTTTCATTTAAAGTATTTCTTTCTATTATAAAAAAATCATGGGAGGGAGACGAGAAGTGATCTTCTCGGAAGACACTTTGAAGTCCCGCGAGACTACTTGAATGACACGCCCTACTTACAAACTAATTCTCAGAGACACTTTAATGTCCCACGAGATAAAAAGAAAGCTGCTGTACAGGCTTGTAAATGATCATCGCGCAATGCAACTTGTACATCAAGCAGCATGGAACAAGCAGCAGCAGCAGCTAGCTGTACAGGCTTTTAAATGAACGAGATGCAGCGCGACAAGCAGATCACGCAGCACGCCACAAGCAGCAGCAGAAGCTGCTGTACAGGCTTTTAAATGATCGTCACGCAGTGCGACATGCAGCACGGCATTAGCAGCCCCAGGCAAGGGGAACAACTCATTCACTGCAGCTTTATTACTGGCAAATATCAAGAAATAAAAAATGAATGGAATGAAAATAACAATCTCTTTAAGTTGTATTTCCAGATAACCAAACCCGGGAGTTGGAGAGCGAAGTGAGCAGGGGGCAGAGGCCCCTAGTAAATCACAAAAAAAAGAAACACACAAAAAATCAAGAGAGAAAAAGTAGATTCTATTCTTCAAAATATTGTCATCCTGCCAGATACAAGATGTCAGGGATGAAAGCAGTAGAGTGGTGGTTAATGGTTGGAAGGGTTACTTGTTGATTTATATTCACAAATCTACTTAGTGCCCAGGATAGGGATAACCTAGGGTTACTGGGTAGTAATTGGGCACAATTGTACAATAATTACTTATGTGCTGTGGTGGTGAACAGCAACTTCTTTCTGCAGTGGGCAGGTTTGTGCTGCACTGCTATTGTGCACCTTTAAGATAATAAGATACTGTACCATAGTCTGTGACTCTGTTTGCCAATACCATGATTAGGTCTCTGTTTTACCATAATGTTAAAAGCTGAAATGTTTTGATGGTATGTAGCTATTACGTTTTGACACAAGGACAATCTATAGGGCTCACTGTGGGCTATACTTTGAAGGTTACTTCTGATATTTTTCTTAAACTCTCCCTTCTCACAAAACAGATTCAGACAGGATTTTTTTTTAACGTGACGCAGGGTTTCACATTAATGGGTTCAATCATTACCATAAGTAGCTCAACACCATTCTCCAAAGAGCTTTATGCAGTTCAGAGAGGACAGGGTACAGAGTTTATCCTGGCAGTAATTCAGGGCTGCACATAGCCCCAATGACATTCACACAAGTCCATTTTGGAATCATCAATTAATATAACAAAAACCCATAGTAAAACCCAGAGAGAGATGGGTGGAATGTCTACAAAGACAATGACTAAACATGGAATATGAATATATTGGTATGTATTTTGTAAGCATATTGGAAAAAGTGTAAGCTGAAACACTGTAAAAGCATTATCCAATTCCCTTCAAAGTATTAGAGGTTCAGCCCAGTATCATGCATAGATTACGGCGGAGGATAGTGCGTTTTGTTATAGTAACTGAAGCCTAACTGTGCCCAGAAATATTGCACCCAGGGAGTTTTGGGGATGGGAATCACCACCAAACCTTCCCCATCCACCAACTGTATTACACATGCAGAGTAAGGGAGTTTAATTCACCTTAGAGTCACTTGCTGAGTGGCTTGGGTTCAACTCCAGATGTCTCAAATAACCGCTATGGTAAGTAAGGGCTTAAATAGCTGTCTTAAGCCAGTAATTAGTAAGTTTTAAATTGGAAGCATAAACCATAAAGTAAGAAGTATGCTCTACTCAGATTACATTTTCTTTTAAATCTACATTTCTTTAATGACAAAACCTTTTAGATTTTATTGAGAACATTAGCATTTCTCAGTTTAATACGTGACAATTGTCAAAAGGCATTAACACTGTGGTCAATATTTTCTGTCACCTAATTGAGTAATTCAGTATCAGTAGCAGTTGCATGACTGACAAAAGGTCACAAATATTGTTAAACACAGAGGCACAATTGACTCCTTGTTGATAAAGGAACAAAACACACACAAATATTACTATTCAAATAAAATAATGTTTCCATTATACATGAATGTTTAATTTCATATAGCGGTGTTATTGCTAGGTTAGCAAGTTCAACTGACTGTACACAGAAACTGTGTAAACTCAAGTGTTATTGTGTAACACCACTCCTTGGTTTGCATATTTAGATCATTTTAGAAATTCCCATAAACTGATTAGGTGAAATATAAGATTCCTTCAGCAGATGTCAGTCAGTCATCAATCATTGTCCAACCCACTATATCCTAACTACAGGGTCACTGGGGTCTGCTGAAGCCAATCCCAGCTAACTCAGGGCGCAAGGCAGAAACAAATCCCGGGCAGGGTGCCAGCCCACCACAGGGCACACACACACCCACACCAAGCACACACTAGGGACAATTTAGGATTGCCAATGCACCTAACCTGCATGTCTTTGGAATGTGGGAGGAAACAGGAGCACCCGGAGGAAACCCACGTAGACATGGGGAGAATATGCAAACTCCACGCCGGGAGGACCCAGGAGGTGAACCCGGGTCTCCTAACTGTCCTGCTTATTCTCTGTTTCCTTTTTCCCCATTACTGGCAAAAAATGTTTAGCTGTTCATCAACTGGTAAGCTGAAGTCTGACAGAGTCATTACTATTGTGCTTTTTAAGGTTCATCCAGCAACTGGAAGCAATGTACATATATGGAAGACCAAATATTTTCTATTAGGTATGAATCTGAACTTTGCCCTGCCCTCCAAACCAATTAATGTGCAGTTTTGACCTGTTTGGGTGTCAATGGGCTCTACATGGACTGCCACGATGTCCAAATGCTGGTGGGATCAGCTCTGACACTACACAACCCAGATTTACATTAAATTAGGTTAGATTAGATAAACTTAATAATGTCAAAGGGGAATTTAGATACATGAATTTAATAATGTATTGTTACAATAGCAGAAGGGCAGACAGGTTATTTAGCCCAGCCTAGCTTTGTCCTAGGGTTTATTCGTTTGGCCAGCAAACTAACCTGCCTGATCTTGATGCTACCTGTCACTCACAAACCTCTGAGGACTTTATTTTATTTTTACATTGGTTAGAGCTTCTTACTTCTTTTTAATCATGACCTCTCTTGCTGTGCTTGCTTTAGAAACCAACCTGAGTTGTGATTTTCAACACATCCTATGAGATCCACCAAAGAGAGCAGAGCATCACTTCTCTTTTTGCCCTCACATGCCATGTTAAACAGATGGCACACCATAAAGGCATCACTAGTCTTCACAAGTTTGACATGGTCTGTATTCTTTTACTATGTTTATTTTTTATATATAGATGAATGGAATTGTCTAGATAATCCTGAATAGTAGATACAGAAGACAATATTTCACAATTGTATGCATTAGCTTTAAGACATTGATGTAAATCATTTTACTTCGGTTCAGAGGAAATCCAAAAAATACAAATTAATAAAAAAAAACCAAACTGAACAGTAGTTTTGAAACAGGAGAATCATTGCTTTGTATGAATGACTACATCAATATTTAGCAGTCAGTGCTGCTCTGCAAGCCTCCCTGTCTGCTGTTTTCACACTAGTACCAATCAACAGACTTCTAACTGATCCTCATTAATCTGAAACAATCATTCCTTTAAGAAAGAAAAAAGAATCAGTAATTGTTTTAGCCACACAAGTAATAAACCTCCAGCATCACTTATTAATAGTGAACTGACTTCAGTAGTACTTTACAGCCTGAACAGGAAATGCAATTTGACAGTCCACAGTTTGCTATGACTTAAATCATCCTTCTATTCATTAATTCTTTTCAAAGCCACATAATCCAAATTTTAGAGTTGTGGAGAGTCAGAGTCGATTCCTGCATCATTTGACAGGGAACACGACCAAACTTTGGCAGGGTGCCATTCCATTGCAGGATTAACACCCACACATCCACACTCACTCATATGGAGACAGCTTAGAATCTTCAAATAACCTGGAACACACCTCTCAGGTACAGTATCTGGCAGGATAATAGTAAATTCGAGAAAAAATGTCAAACAGACCTGGGGGTAGTTCACACTATCACTACACTGACAACAACAAGGATATGATCCGAATCCTGTCTCTTGCAGCAGAAAGGTGGCGTTGTAATTTACTGTACGTTTTTAATTAATAATAAACTATACATAAAATTATTCTGTCTGGGAGGGATATGTAGTCATCAAAGACAGCACATGAAGCAAAACTTTAAAGAATATAGCTGAGAATGATTAGGCGGATGTGTGGATTGCCAAAGAGTGAGAGAAAGATAAATGCTGGGTTAACAGGAAGATACAGTATGAAGTAAAGGCATTGGCAGTTGTGCTGAGGACACTCAGGCAGTTTAGACTTGTGGAATTTAAGGCAAAGGATGACTGAGGGAAAATGTGCACCATATGGAAAAGTAGCATTGCACTTTTCTTAAAAGCATGGCCAATGAGAGCTGAAAAGGTCCCTTTTAATAATACTTAATGTCAAAAGTCAGTTAAATCAAATCGCAAGTTTTACAGGTCTTGCACTTGGTCTCTCTCTTTGGAATGTACTTTCTAGATCTACTGTACATCAACTGTAATAAGACTGCATCAGCTACAACAGAATGAAAGTGATACAAGGTCAAAGATATCAGTGAACAAAATGATCTTAAATGACCTGTTACCAACCTTAATAGAACAACGTTTGTACCAATTACCCACTAAAAAGTTAAGCTTATGTGCTGTGAAGGATGGCCGGTCGTTCATCCCGGCCAATACCCCCACGCCGCCAGGTGCAGCCCTCCCCGCAGCATGGAGGTGCTCCGAACGCCAGCAGGGAATTATGGATGTTGGAGTTTTCCTTTACAGCTCTGCTGGATACCATGGGGGCCAATAGAAGGCGCTGCAGGGAGGAACAGTGACCATTTTCCCTACGCCCTGGAAGCACACATGGACAAGGGGAATGACGTGCTTCCGGGGTAAAGAAGAAGGTTTTTTATCTGACCCGGAAGTGTTCTTAGTCACGTGGACAGAGAAGGCAAAACACTTCCGGGGCAAGGACTATAAAAGACTGAAGGAGACAACAGAGCGTTGAGCTGAGCTGGGTGGTAAGAGGGCAACGCGTCTGGGAGTGGTGGATTGGTTTATCATGATTGTATTGGTTTATCATATGAGTATTGTGGAGGAGATGGTGCTTTGTGCACTGTACTGCGACAATAAAGACAATTATTGGACTTTTATTTGGTGTCTGACGTTTGATCGGAGGGTTCAAGGAAGCGATAGCGCCCCCTATCTGTCACAGTGCATATAAGAAAACAATTGCAAACTGTCTACTCCTTTCTTTATAAGCTAGCTTAAACACTCATTTTCTGTCTTTGCCTGTAGTCTGCCTAGCTTTAACAATTGCTCTATAGAAGTATCCTGTTGCCAAGGGTGTAGCCGTAACAATAGGCTGGAATGACAATCTACTCCAAACAATGACCTTTTGCTGGACGACAAGAGAGGAAAGCCATCCACAAGCTGGACATGGATGCTGCATTAAGTCTAGCTTTACTAAAGAGAAAAAGAGTGAGAGAGAGATATAACAAAAAACAATGTGTTTCCCTATCTGAATAAAGGAGCTGCTTGATCACCAATCCTCAGAAAAAGTAACTGCATGTGACAAATAACCACAAATAATGCAACTGCAGTACAGCCTGCAACCAAAAGGTGCAAATATAGCCAAAAACATCTGGGCTGAAATATCTAGAAATGAAAGTCAGAGTGTGCAGTATTCATTCATGTGTGCTACAAAAACTCTCCATGGATCCCGGAGGAACTGGGTCAAAGCATTGCTTCTATCACCTGGGATGACAGGAACTGAATAAAGAATAAGTGCACTGCTTAAATTTTTGGTTCCAAGACTGAACTGTTTGTAACCTCCTATTTAGGATAAAGCCAGCAGATATATTATTAATACTGTATGTACTATTTCTGGTTATTGGTATTACGATGACTGAAAGCAATAACCTATGTGAAGCTTAAGTCTTTAGCTGTTTAACAGTTCTCCTCCAAAATTCATTGGAAAAACTAACCTAACCTTCCATCAGTACAACAGCAGCTTCAAAGTGAGTGGCACATACACATCCTCATAAAGGAGATTGGGTGCAGGGAGTGAGTGTAAGTGAGCTGAGAAGAAAATCAACATTTTTTTATTAAGGAAGAAAGAAAAGTACAACTGTATAAGGATGGATCTCTCTAACTGACCAACAAACTAGATCTCATATGCTGTTCCTGAAGAAACAATGTTTCTGTCTGAAATTCTTTACACAAAAATTAAGGAAGGAAATATTCCTATGTTTGTGCCTTCCCCAATAATAGAGAGGAGATAAAAACAGGCTATATTAGATTTCTATTTTGTGTTATTTATGATCTTGTGTCTATAATACAGTAGTATATGACCTTCTAATAAGCTGCATTATTATGTTTATTGCAGCAAGCTCATTTGGCTTATTTGTTGAAAAATGGTTTAGTTTGAACCACCAATAGAGAAACTGAAGACTGACTTAAGTATACCTTTTGCAAAACTCAGATAAAAGATGGAAATGGAGGGGATAAAGCCCAGAGTGTTGTGATTCACTGGTTGTACATAACATTTTCCTTGTCTTGATAATTCTCTATCTGAAAACATTTTATTTCTTTTGCTCTGGTTTTGAGTTAAGACTAATTTATTTCCACTTTTGTTTTCCATCTTGATTTTGATTTAAGACTTACTATTTTATTTTTTAATTATGCTTTTTTTGATGTTGATGAAAACCACCATTTGCAGATCTGGTGCTATTATGTGGCAACCTATTTCCAGGGACCACTGTCCTCTATGCAAATCGTGCTGTATGTTGTCATCATTGCTATGGTACTTAAATCAACTTCATGGACCCTTCATTATCCAAGCTTGTGGATATTTCGTACATTAAAACCTTTGCTAGTGCTCTATTTAGATTTTCTGACTAAACAATTTTGACTTTGAGTTGTGCTTTGACACATGGTCATTTTGGCTTCCTCGTATTGACCTCCACTTTTCTTTTCTGACTTACATTCATCGCTTGGTTCATTTTGCTCACCTCTGTCTGCCAGTTTCCATCCTGTGTCAGTATTGAGGAAGAAGCTGAGGAAGATATGGTTGGAGATTTTATGGAATGATATGAAAAGAATGAGTCTTATCCCAAAGAATGTGCAGGACTGTGGAGAGTAGAATAAACATATTTGCAGAGAACCAGGTGGTCAACTGGTGATGATGACATTGCTTGAAGGAAAAAAAAATTGAAATTTAATTTATATTTAATGTCTTCTGTCTACCTGGAAAAAGCTATGGCTGTTACTTCAGTTGCATTTGAATGTATTTTCTTTGGTCTGTCTCCACTCCAAAACATTTCGCATATCTTTGTGACACAACATCACAACAGATCAAAAAAAAGTGGCATTTCTTCCATTTTTTTCTGACTGGGAATTTAAAATTTGTCCTTTGGGAGCTGGGTAACAAACTTGTATATATTAAGATATTACTGTCCAAACCTTAATAAAACCATAAGCATTTAAATGTTTGGCTTTCTCCAGGATCCACATCATGCTAGAAATTTTTGTTTTGTTCTTCTTTGTTACAAAACTTCTAGCATATGCTGTTTATTTGTAATTTGTATGCATATGCCGTACATTTTAGGTGCCATTCATTCCACCTGGTAGGTTTGTATTTTTTAACTTGCCATGTGTTCTGACCCATTTAATTTTGCTCATTATCTAAACTACATGCCTGTTGTGTCAATTGTCAACTCCAAATTAAGTCAGTGTGAATGATTAAGTGTGGAGTAGTAAAGAAGTGTCCCCTTATCTTGTGCCCAATGCTTTAAGAACAGACTGCCTTTTCATCACCCTCTACTAGAAAAGACAGCTTCAGAAAATAAACGCATTATCATGTGTATTGCACTAAAGCAGGTTATATCTATTCATATTCATGACTATACCTACAAGAAAATGAGAAAGAGAGGACCATTGGACGAAAGAATATTTCCATCATGTACACAAATTAAAAAAAAAGACAGACAGTTTGAACACCTACAGTGACTTCCCAAAGGAAATTAATAGACAATGCCACCAACCAATTCCTTTTACATGGAAAGTAAACACATGTCTCCCAATACATTCTCAGTGGTCATGGTTCATTACATGCAAAGAAGTACGAAAGAGAGCAGTGGACATAACAAGGCAGAATGAATGAGAAGGATAGGGAACAGGGGAGGGAGGCAGTGTGCAGCATTTTACAATGAAATATTGGCATTGGCGGAGAGGGAAAAAGGAAGAATGTGACATTGGAACAACAGGTCTACCTAGGCTATAAATTTTCCAGAAGAAGCAGAAGAGCTTTAGCGTATATGAATTCACAATCAGAGCTTGAAACAGTGCCGTCAGCCGTATCGAGAAAGGGTGATATTTCAGCATGAAAGCCCAGCACAAAGCTTCCATAAAAGCATGGCTTTTGTTTTCATTTCTTAACAGTAAATAATAAATTAGACCGTTGTTCCAAAACTTCTCAATATATCAGGCTGAACGGAACAAGGGAGCTTATTACAGATCTCTCAGAGGATGCCCAAATAAAAGCAGGTCGATTGCCTAACTCCTCAAAAGCAAACAAAATAATAAAAAAAAGATTTTAAAAACCCTGGCAAGCAGTAATGATCTGGGTTCTATATCTAGCATTTTTAAGTATGAACAGTGCAAACAAAAAGATAATGAAAAGTTTCCATATCATCAATTAGGTAATTCAACAAAATTTTAATGAGATGCAAGGCTGATGTGTAGTGAAATCAGCCAACTAATTATATTTATTTAAAAAAATATCTGATGTCACCTATTTACTGTTCATGGGTATGATACTGAGTTCCTCTAAAAATGCCTTAAAATCTGTTTTGTTTTTTTTCCTATTATCAGAAGTTGAATGATTTATTTATTTTTAAATATAAGAACTGTGGTGGGTTGCCACCCTGCCCGGGATTAGTTCCTGCCTTGTGCCCTGTGTTGGCTGGGATTGGCTCCAGCAGACCCCCATGACCCTGTGTTCGGATTCAGCGGGTTGGATAATGGATGGATGGATGGATAAATATAAGAAAACAAGTCCAATATAATGATCACTGCATGTAGGACTAATGTATTGTTGGTGTAAAACTGTTGGCCTTTAACCCAGACGACAACAACCTCTTGATAGAAATCAGCACATGACTGTCAGAGCTTGGAAAGCTGTACTTCACAGATTTTGAATCAAGTACTGAGTTGTGCTGTCCACCCCAAAAGATGTTGCCACTCATACGGTACTTGTAAGGCAATGGGTGCTTCATCTCTCTCCAATTTATTTTATACCAAAAATTACATTCTTTCAAGATAAATTTGACAAACAATTGGAGACAATTCAGTCAATCAAGTTTGTTTACTTAGATAACAGCTTAGCTGTCCCAGTATCTCATCTAGATACTATTTTCCCGTAAAATTTATGTCGGGGTCATTCATCAGTTATAATGAAACCAAGCACATCCATTTTCTCTAAAGAGCATCAAAGGGAAATTCAGAATTTGCTGATATTTTCACCCCAACTCTCTCTGATTCCAAGGTCCAGTAACATCGCTATAATATATAGTAGGGGTCCCCAACTCCGGCCCAGAAGGGCCACACTGGCTCCACAGAGAAAAGCACAGGTACAAGCTGTCAGGCAACTATAGACTCAAAAATGAAGTATGAAAAAGGCTACCATCTGCTTTGTGCATGCTTGTATGCATGTGTACTTCAGGGTCCGCTGAAGTACATGGGAGTACTAAGAATGTAAATGAAATTCATTTTTCCAAATTTCAAACTGGGCTACAGACTATTCTAGCAGAATTTGGCACAGGATAGCAACAGACATTGGAAGGGACACCACGCTAACAAAGAAATCCATTGATATTGTTGGACTAAATTACATTCACCAGCTAACCTGTAAATATTAAAACTATATGAGGAAATTGTGTGACAAGGAGAAGTCCAGTACAAACAGGAGGAAAACCTAGATGTGAACCCAGGTCCCAAGAGCCATGAGGCAGCACTAGGCTCTATGGCACCACATTACTTGGTTTCAATTAAAAATTAACTTTAATTGACTTGCTGATAGTTGATATTGTTGAAAAAGTTTGATTTTATTTCATTAGAAAAAAGCAAACATTCAGAAATGTACACTTGTTTGGCTTTGTACTATTTTTTAATATTCGTACAATACAGAGAGGGGAAAAAGTGCTGCACAGTTATTTGCAATAGCATTTTCCCTCCAGAAAAATGCACATCTCTTCTTTTGATAACGGCAGGCATGAATTGCTAGAAAAGCAGTTTCTCTTTACCTTTCTCATAAATGCAGGGATGTACAGTGGTACATAAAGTATATTACACACTGGGAAGACAAAAGAAATTACAAAGGAAAAATCTTTAAAACTGCTCTTATGTCTAGTGATGCTAATACTCTTCTAAAATATTATTTTCATATCTGCTAATTTCATTAAATACCGAGTTCAAAAATGAGTTTTTTAGTGATTTTGTACATTATCTCTATTGCTTTACTATATTTTCTTTAGGCATATTGATTAAGATTACTTAAGTAACAAGTAACAGATACCAAAAATGCATAAACATTACAGGTGAAATTGGGCATGACCTATCATATATTGCTATTCCTTTATATCAACCTACTCAAGAAAATCAATAAGATTAATTGTGAAGGCCCCGCAGAGGAGCCTTGAGGCTGCCCCTGTCTTTTTGTTTAACTATTTAATTTATTTTATTGATTGTTTAATTTGTTTTTAGTTTAGATGTACAGTCAGTCAAAGTGAAGAAAATTCAGGGTGACCCCCTGACCTCAACAGACGATATAAAAGATGTCCCATCGATCATCTTGGCTGTTGAAGGGAAGCTGCATAACCTGCAAGAAGTCTATGGCAAGGGGGCAAACAGCACTGAGAGATTCAGCAGCAAAAAGCAAACCCCATCTTGAGCAGCTTATTGGAGCAGAATGGGATTACCTTTTAAAGTGAAGGATTTAAATGCACTAAGTCCAAGAGGTTAGCCTGGCCTGAGGAGGTGTTGCTCATCTGTGCAGTGTTTTTATTGCCATTATATTTCTTTTTTTAATGACCCATTTATCTCTGTCTCATAAATGGTTTGTTGGCAGGCATTATTACCTTTGATTCGTCTCTTGTTGTGCTGAGGTCGCTTTATATTGTCACACAGCTTCTGAAACTGCCTTAGTGTTTTCTGACAGTCCTTTTTTTTAAAAATTCCACACAAGATGCAATACCCATTAGTAAAGGAAGAACTGTGGCTGTTATCATTTTTATAAGCTCATCTACTTGTTAGGTCAGGTTTCAGAAGAAGGGGATTTACATATGATATGATTTCTAAGTTAGTTATGCTGTGTTTTAAAAATGATGTCTTTTATTATTGGTATATTTGCCCCTTTTATTGGAAAAAAATACAAATACTGTAAAGAGCTATTAAAAGAAAGGTAACAATTAATAAAAGAAAATACTCCAGACACCATGCCAATGCAATATGGAAGAATCTATACTTACACAATGAAATTTTAATCATTATTAATTTATAGTGTTGCAGTTCTTCCATTATAAACGCAACAAATAGAATTCAGATATAAATTAAATGAAGGGTTCACCAATATAATTTGAAAAATTCAAAACAGCCACAATACCCTCTACTATCTTGCATATTCATTGATCTGATTTTGCATAGCAGAAACATGTAAGTACCAAAATGTCAAAATAAATAGAGTAGGGGAGGTATGTACTGTTGCAGATTTAGTAGTGATATGTTTTGAAACACTCACCAATGCAAAGGCCAATGCTGCGATCAGAACAGCAGAAGTGTGTGTCTTTGCACATTTTTCAAATAATATTTTTCTGTTGCTTGTACATGAAAGGGTAGACTGTCAGTGTCTGATCCACATGACCAACGCTGCCCATTGTGTTATTGTAGGCTTCCACATTGCAAGGCTTAGTGGCTTACAAATTTTACCATGAAGATTGGCAGTTACACATTGTGAACAGTGCTTATAAGGCTAAAATCTTTTGTATGCTTCAGTTAGATTGCGATCATTTTACCTTTTATCCACGAACCTACCTGCTCATGATGAAGCTTCGCACAACTGAAGTCACCATGCATTTCACAGCAGTTTGGTCATACTGTACTGTGCAGTATGTATCAGTTTAACTACACATGTCAATGTCTGATGACCAATTCACACTGTCATCATTATCACTTGATTCTACTAATGGTTTAGTTTTAGTTTGTTCTAAAACGGGATTTACAGTTTTTCTTTTACAAGCCACTCATGAATATTGATGAGTTACCACAGAGAGGTATAAAAATTCATGATTTTTTTTTTTTTTTTTGCAGTAAAATGGTAATGTATTCACTAGATGACAGCGGAATACCGCCCCAAACACTATTCAGTTTTAACACTGTGCATGCAAACAAAACAATATAACCAATTGAGGTTAACTGTCTTTACAGTAAAATTCAAGCCCATTAGGTGCTCAAAGCTAATTAATTCCAAGAAGGTTCAAGTCCCATTTAACCTTCTTTTGAATTAATGACCTATCTTTTCAGGTAAGATTATGAAGTTAAGCCTTCTGGTGTCCATTGAGAACTGCAACAAGGTGGGTGGTAGAGAACACCCCGAATTAATTACAGACATTTTGAACTGTTCCAATAGAAGGTTCCATATTTTTACAGAAAACAAAACCTTTTTGTAAAAGCAGATTTTTTATTTATACATTTCACTTATTAATTTTTACCACACCAAAGAACCTCTAGGTCCAGTCTTTATTCAAGGTAGTACAATCCTACAAGTACTTGCGGGTCCACATCAAAGACAGGCTGGACTGGGTTCGTGACAAATAGGAAATATATAAGAAAGGGTAGAGTAGGCTTTTTTCTTACGTGACTGTTTTCCGTTGAAGTGGGAAGTGACATCCTTCACATATTCTACAACTATGTGATAGCCATTGGCATTTTCTGTTTTGTGGCGTGTTGGGCTTCTACAATCAATTCAAGAGTTGCTCACCAAACCAATAAACATATTAAAAGGGCAGGCTCAGTTATGGTTTGTACTTTAGGACGTCCAGGAGGTAGTAGAAAAGGAGAGAATTGAACCAAAACTGACTGCCATTATGAACAATGCTGCACATCCTCTCTCTGACATGCTAACACTGAGTACAACAATATGCCTGTATAATGCCTCACTGTGACTGTGACTGACAAGTCGGAACTACTTCCTTCTTGTTAATTTTCTTCCTTTTTAGTCATTCTGGTAAGTGTTCAGACTGTAGTGTGTGTGTACTGAGTATCTGTCTATTTAAACAACTTCTGCAAAAAGCCAAATTTCCCTCTGTGAACAAATAGAAGTTCTTTAGAAAGTTCTGTTAACTTTGCTATATTTATAGGGCTATTTTATTTTAAATTATTTTTAACAATTCAAACGCGAGCGTCAGCAGGCTTTGCGCCCTAGCTATCCAAACTATCCCATAACATTTCAGTGATTACTTACCACTCTGAATAGGTCATTTTGATAGCTCTAGATTGTCCTCAAGAAACTGTGACACAGAGAAACAGACACACACACTGACACCCGCAAACATGCACACAACCATCATCAAGATATCAATGTTTTCGGTATCAGGGGACCCTAAAACATCAAGATCCATCGAAATCCACAAAATCTTTGATGAATCTAAAGATTTTGCACCTACCCCATAGATAATAAGTTATGGTGGGGGAGGGCGCAAAGAAAATATGAATGCTGAAATCACTCTTAGCCAGGCAGACATAAAGACAGATAAATGGCCTAGTTACGTTCCATTAAGTAATATTTAACTTAACACTACAATCCCTGAAGCCTACAAAAATATTTGTAATGCCAGGCCACCTTAAATTACCTCGCACCTCCTTATCAGAATCTTTGTTTTGTAAATGTGTCAATTAGCACAAGCAGCAAGCCGCCTGCTATTCCATCCCCCACCGAGGCAGATGCAAAATTCTCAGAGCTGAAGTCCCTTTATCTGGGAGTTAAGAATCTGGAATTGTATAGGGTACATAATATATCGTTTGGACTACATACAATTCATGTGTGTTCCGTGTCTACAATTATCTTGTTAATGCAGGATAACAGAAAATGTGAGGCAAGAAATGTTGAACACATAACTAAAACAGAAGCTTTTTTCATGTTCAGTAATAATGATAAAATGTTGACACAAAGTCTCAATTAAAGTCTGACTATTCTCAAAGCATTCTCAGGTCTGTTTGGACTCAGTCCTTACTGATTACTCTGTGCTTCATTGATGGCATATTTTATACCATGTTGTGGTGGACGACTGGGGAGCCTGCCCAGCCGGGATACCTGGAAGGACTGGGACAGGGACAATGCCTCCCTTGGGCCACAAGAGGGTAGCCACCCTGGTCTGCATCAGGGCCATGGGATCAGAGCTTAGAAGCTCAAACGTTTTGGGGCCTGTGGCCACTGCCAGGGGGCGCCTGGAGGATTGTGGAGCCCTGAATTGCAGCACTTCCGCCACACTTGGAAGTGCTAATGGAAGAAATTGTAGGCACACCTGGAGTGCTTCGTAGTGCTCATGCAGCACTTACACCACACCAGAAAATCATCGCAAAGCATCTGGAGCACATCACATAAAAGGGGCTGCCACACTTCATTAGTTGAGCTGGAGTTTGGAGGAAGAGGACAGAGCTTGTGTGTGAAGGAGTGAAGGTGGCAGAAAGAGAAGAAGAGAGGGAAAAAGGGACTGAGTTTGGCTGGTTTGAGCATTGTGTGGTGCTGTACAATATTGAAGAATATAATTAAACGTGTGTGTTTTGGACATTTGGTGTCTGTCTGTCTGCGTACAGGGGGTGAATTACCACAATGTATAAGGGGTGGCTAACCCAAATCTTTTTCTGCCTCTTGTCCCTCTTTTAGACATATTAAATCAGAAAGGTTGTGCTATGTTCTGAGCCTCTGATTCACATACACCCTGAGCAAGGATGATCACTTTGTATGTATGATAATAGAGAATGATTTGAATTGCAGTAGCAGAGATGCAAGCAAACTAAGGGAATGAGACTGCAGAAAACTAATTCATACATATATATATATGTATATAGTATATATACAGTACAGGCCAAAAGTTTGGACACACTTCCTCATTCAATGTGTTTTCTTTATTTTCATGACCATTTACATTGGTAGATTCTCACTGAAGGCATCAAAACTATGAATGAACACATGTGGAGTTATGTACTTAACAAAAAAAGGTGAAATAACTGAAAACATGTTTTATATTCTAATTTCTTCAAAATAGCCACCCTTTGCTCTGATTACTGCTTTGAACACTCTTGGCATTCTCTCGATGAGCTTCAACAGGTAGTCACCTGAAATGGTTTTCACTTCACAGGTGTGCCTTATCATGGTTATTTAGTGGAATTTCTTGCTTTATCAATGAGGTTGGGACCAGCAGTTGTGTTGTGCAGAAGTCAGGTTAGTTTTCAACAGGACAATGACCCCAAACACACCTCCAGGCTGTGTAAGGGCTATCTGACCAAGAAGGAGAGTGATGGAGTGCTGTAAATGGTCATGAAAATAAAGAAAACACATTGAATGAGGAGGTATGTTCAAACTTTTGGCCTGTACTATATATATATATATACTAGCAAAATACCGCGCTTCGCAGCGGAGAAGTAGTGTGTTAAAGAAGCAATGAAAAAGAAAAGGAAACATTTTGAAAATAACGTAACATGATTGTCAATGTAATTGTTTTGTCACTGTTGTGAGTGATGAGTGTTGTTGTCATATATATATATATATATATATATTTACACACACACACATAAACATATATATATACATATCTATACATATACACATATATACATACATATATATATATCTACATATATACACATACATATACACACACACACACATACATACACACACATATATACACACAAATACATATATATATACATACATACACACACACATATATAAACATATATATACATATACATACATATCTACATATATACACACACAGCTATTTCGTATCAGTGCAATACGCTGCTTGTTAAAACGGATGACTCCCGCTCTTACGTGCAAGTCTGCGTGGATATTATGAACTATTGTATTTGTTCAAGTTCTATTTAAATTTTAAATAGAAGGAATTTTTATTTAGTGGACAGAAATATCTTTGGTAGGAATGGTAAAAACAGACAGGAATATTATTCGTGAATAAATCAACTCAAACCTTAAACAACTTATAATATTTTGCTCTCCATAAAAATATATCCTGTCTAAATTATACAAGTTAGAAATAAAGTAAACGTTAAAAGAACAAACATTCTAATTTCTTTACTCTTATGTAATTTTATATAAAAAATAAACTTAGATTTTAAATATCCCAAAAGATTTTGCTCTCCATAAAAATATATCCTGTCAAAATTATACAAATTCAAATATGAACATCCTGCATAACAAAACCTGGAAATATAAATAAAATGTGTTCCTTTCAGCAATAACAAATCAAATCATTCAGTTGTCTTTGCTCATATGTCATTTTAGAGCTGGACGCCTGGCATCTTTTTTTGGCCACAGGTTCGTTTATGTGTGGTGTGAGGTTCTGTTTTGTGGAGATTCTCAGGATGGATTGCAGGTGCTCATCAGTGAGGCGACTCCTGTGTGCTGTTTTGTTAGTCTTTATCACTGAGAAGAGCGTCTCACACAGATATGTGCTACCGAACATGCACGAGGTTCGAGCCGCATGTAGACGGACTTTTTTTGTTCTTCAAAGTCACCAAAGCGCCGTGCAAACTCAGTGCGCTCAGTTTACCAGCAAAGTGCGTATTTGGGAACACCGTAGTGACGACTTGGTTTAACATTACTTGGCAACAGGGAAAGTGGGGCAAGGTGAACTGGTGCATTTGTGTCTCCCATAAAAGCAGCTTCACTTGAAATCACTTTGTGATTGTGCACGGGTTAAAACGTCCGCTGAAGTGTCAGATTCTTATTTAATTATTCTGCTTTCTGTATCTTCTGAATTGCATTCAGGTTACCCTGATGTTTTGTCTCATAGTGCCGTCTTAGATTAAATTCTGTAATTACAGCCACATTAGCTCCACAAATGAGACACACGGGTTCAGTAAACATATACTCAGCCTCCCATCGGTTTTTAAAGGCTCTATTTTCAGAATCAACTTTTCTCTTCAGCATCGTGTGAGCTAGCGTTGCATTATGGGATCTGTAGTTTATTGTGTTACCAGCGCTTCATATACCCGGCTTTAATAACAATAATACAGTATATAAAATGATCTCGTGGGCCGGATATAATTACACGCCGGGCCGGATGTGGCCCGCTGCCCTTGAGTTTGACACATATGGACTAAATAGAACTTGAAAAGATATATTTTTCAAATGTGATCGCAATTCAGATAGAGTTGACGCACTACAGCCTGCATGCCTCAATAAGTCATCCTCCCTGCTCTTACTTTTTTACCGTTCATCTAATGAATACACCGAGTATGGCTTTACCAAAACAATCATTGATGGCGAATAAAGTATCCATTATTCGAGTATGTAGATCGGGTTATATATATATACATATATATATACCCGCGTATCGCAGCGGAGAAGTAGTGTGTTAAAAAAGCTAGAAAAAGAAAAGGGAACATTTTAAAAATAACGTAACATGACTGTCAATATACAGTATTTGTTTTGTGAGTGTTACTGAGTGTTGCTGTCATCAAGGATTTGATTATCATTATTTCTTTCAATCAGGTTCGTATTTGTAGGATGTGTTGTGTTCAAGTTACATTCCATGTTTGTCAATCGTTGTAAAGATGACAGGTTTCATTCATCGATTCGTTTCTTACTGCATCAATAAACAGCTCGTCTTCTTCTTTATCTGAGACCTGACACACTGCATGCACGGGTTTTTTTTACACTGTCTTCCTTTAGCGGGACATTGACTTTTTCCAACGTGTGCTTTGTTTCCGCAGTAGTTGGATTTATGAATATGCTTATATGTATCAGACGCTTCATATTTTTTCTGCCTTTTCAATTGTGTAATTCGGTTTTGTTCAGCTCTTTGGAACTGTTGCTTTTATCTGTGAACTGCGTCAGTTCACGTGAGCCACTTGGTGTACATGCATCGAAGGTTCCCAGCTGTGCTGGTGCCATCTCGTGCTATGTCCATGGCTGTATTTAATGTTACCTTAGTCCTGGCACTTAAAACTTTCTCTCGCAGTTTGCTGAGTTTGTGTCAAACACCACCCTGACCATCTCATCTTCCTCTCCATAAGCACAGTCCTTCACCCGTGAATATTTACCCGTGGCAGTTTGCTATTGGATTGCCGCTGACGGACGGCCTTATATGGGCAGGCACTAAATTACAAACGCCAGCGGCAGCCTGTCTATGAACTTAATTTAAAGTGTAGGTGTACATCGTGCTTTGTTTCCGAAGTATCAGAACACATGAATATCGTTGTATATGTCACTCGCTCGCTTCTTATTGTTTCGCTGCCTTCTCAATTATATAATGCATGTTTTCTTTTTTGAGGTCTTCCTGGTTTTCTATGTACTGCGTGATTACGTGGGAGGCGTGATGATGTCACACGAAACTCCCCACGGCGTTGAAGCTCATCTCCATTACAGTAAATGGAGAAAACTGCTTCCAGTTATGACCATTACGCGTAGAATTTCGATATAAAACCTGCCCAACTTTTGTAAGGAAGCTGTAAGGAATGAACCTGCCAAATATCAGCCTTCCACCCACACGGGAAGTTGGAGAATTAGTGATGAGTCAGTGAGTGAGTGAATGAGTGAGTGAGGGCTTTGCCTTTTATTAGTATAGATATATATATATATATATATATATACATACTGTATATATATATATATATATATATATACTGTATATATATATATATATATATATATATATATATATATATAAATAAATAATTGAGCTAGTACACAGAGAAAAAAAACTGGCAAATCAATCAAAACAACTTCAAAAATACACACACAGTGTAACGTTCAGTCACATTCGATGACTGTGCAGGCACAGCAGCCATCAATTGACTGAATTTGGTATGTAGGTTCTAAATTTTCTCAATCCATTTCACTGTTGTGCCTATCAGAGGCTACCCCACAGGGATTGGACAAAATGTTGAAAACAGGCCTGGGCAGGACTGTAGTCCATCATAGGGACCACACAAAACACACACACACCCCATATTCATATACAGTGACGATTTGCAAGTGAAAATTAACTTAAACAAAATAAAAAAAATAAAACATTTTGTAACTACATTCTTTAGTGCTTGAACACATCTGTCCCTAGTAATTTTAATGGAGTAGAAGAGTTATGACAAATCTTAGGGAAAAACAGACATGAAAGGCAAACTTTAATACAGTGACTGACCATTATGGATAATGTGTTAAATGAGGCACTCTGATGGTAAATTACAGGGTGACCAAATATTCAAAGTTCCTGCTTACCATCAAAGATGGATCAGGGCACAGGAAAAAAAGACATTAACAAATGACCACTGTTGAATAATGAGCATTATTGTGTTCACAAGAATTACTTAAGATTGCACACAGTGCTTCAGTATAAACAAAAGAATGCAGGTGCTCTGTTTATGTCTGCATCTTGTCGTCATTGTGATGCTGTTTAAATACAACACAAGTTAATAATCAAGCAGAGTTATGTCCTGGAGGTCTTGCATGCTCTTGTAAATGTATTGTGATAATGTTTGTTTTGGATAATTAGTGTTACCAACACTGAAAACCTTTAAAACTGGGACATTTTGAGATTCTTCAGTTATTTATCAGAACGCATAACTTGAAATCAGGACTGTTACTGTCACGGGGGCGTTTAGTTACCCTAGTAAATTATAGTGCCAGTGAACTTATCACACCACAGGATATTTCATTCATATCTAGATAACATTTTGCTTTCCTTGCTTGTATTTTATAATTTCATGGTTAGGAAGGTCAATTAAGTTACAGTGGATTTCAATCCGTTTCAGAAGTGGACTGTTTTTAGTTAGAGAATGTCTTCAAGGATGAGAGGTTTTCTGTGGAGTTTCGAGACACATGACTGGCTAACTTTTCATGGCGAGAGTTGTGTGGGATTTTTGAGTGACTTGATCAATTAGTATTAAATGGAAGGTTGAGCTGCTTACAGGTTTATTAGCAGTGGAGTTTCACAGTCGGGCAACACTTCATAGCCATCTTTTCACAGACTGAAAGTAGACAATAATAACAGGGTTAGTATAATTGCCATGCTTTCCTGTTTTGCAGACAGGCCCAAAAAGTCTATGGTCTGGTCCAGGTTCATGGGAAACAGAGGCTTAAAGTATTGGGAGGAGTGAAACACTGATGATTTGATGTTTGCGTTTCTACTTCATAAAGTAGAAGCAACATGCTGATGGAAAAGTTTCCCCATAGGTGAAAAAGAGAATATTATGCAAAATACACAAATTGGTATAACCACTATCAAGGTAAAACTGAAGCAGTAAATTAATTTATATTTTAAGTCACACAGAATGTTTCTCTCTTTTTACGACAGACGAGTTTGCAGATTTGCCAGTGCTTTCAATGTTCAACATATCTCAACAAAAATGAAACTGTCTAAACACATTTCCTTGAAAAAAAGCGTGCCCCTATTTCAAAAGAACTGGTTCACTGGGGGCAACTTATTTCATGCAGACCAATGAATTGGCAGGCAGACAGACATGGGCTATTGCAATAGGTGCTTTGCGCATTGTATGCAAATGCACCTTTAAACTAAATTGAAAACCAAAAATGTTTCAACTAAAGGTGAAGCCCCTAAGAAGGATTTTTATTTTAAAGCTCAAATGCTAGTTTTTTTGCAACAGCATTTTTTATAACAGCAGTGTGACAGTTTCACAGGATATGAATCATTATTTTGCTGATAGCACAGGGTGGCAGCAGTTTAGAGGAAGATGGAATCAGAAGATGAATCGTGATTACAACAAACCAATGTCAGAAATTAAACAAAGAATGTGAGACAAAATAGAATGAAAAAAAAATCAGTAACCAGAATATGTCATGTTGCCTAAGCCAAGAACACAATCAGTGCCAAAGAACAATTTATAACCAGAGATTTCTTAACAATAATAATGCAAGGGTAATTCTTGCTTGTTTCCAGCTACCCTCAAACTTGGACAGTAAGGAAGTGTATAATTCTGACCTTTATACTGTCGCATAATCTGTGTTGCCCTTCCTAGCAGCACAGCCTGACAACCCTGCATCACAAAGAGCAATAAAAGGTGATGCCCATAATAAAAACTAAATGGTGTTGTGGGAAGATGCATTTAAAAAAATGTACTGCAAACACAACAAAAATAGGTTTCTGCTAAAAATTAGACAAAGACTACCAAAATGATTTTAACAAATTTTAACAGTATGGGGAGAGCTGCACATTTCCCATAATGCTTTTTTTATTTTTTTTAAGGCAAAGACATCCTCCTTATCCAATTTCTTTTGAACTTGGACTCAGAGAAGGTGCAATGAAGAAGTACAGTTTACAATCAGTTTTTGGAAACAAGAAGCAGATGGCTAGAAAAGAATAGGTTTGTAACTTTTGGATAAAACACACACACGTTTAAAGTCTTGTATTAGTATTTCATTGCTTATTTTGTTTCAAAAAATGCAAACAACAAAAAATAAAACTTAATTTTACTCATAAAAATCTATGAATAAAAACTGGTAAGGACTCTTCCAGCTACAGGAAGGAGCATAATATACTTTGAGCATACGAGGGGGTACCCAAAAATAATCTGAATCTGTACCTGGCGTGGAATCTAGACTTAGTTTCAAATTTAGCCACTAGGTGTAGCATACTGTATTCTGTGGCAGTCTGCCAAGTGGTGTTGCTCTGTATTGTTCGTATGGCAATTCCTTGTCATTTTTTCTTGGTGCTTATTAAACGTTTTCTGTGATTTTTCTGATGGGTGATCATAAAGAGCAGTGAGTCTGCATTAAAATTTGTTTTCTCTTAGGGAAAACAGCTGCTGAAACTGTAGTGGTGCTTGAAACTGTTTTATTTAAAGCTTCCTCTTTAAAAGCACAGGTCTACGAGTGGTTTTTGCGTTTCATGTAAGGGGAAAATGTCACTTGAACATCAACCAAGATCTGGCTGATCTTCCACAATTAGGAATGACAAAAATCTAGGAAAAAGTTCACAATGCAATTTACGAAGATTGTCATCAGACTATTGAAGCGATTTCTGAATTGACTTGTCTTGTGTGTCTTGGAATTCTTGCCACCGTCCCTACTCACTTGATCTTGCTCTGTGTGAACTTTTCTTTTTTCACACATATGAAAGGAAAGCTTTTTTGTACCATGGAGGAAGTCAAAGAAATATTGCTAAAGGCCTTAGACAACGTTAATCTTCAGCAATTCCAAAAATGATTCCACCAGTCGGAAAACTATTGGGACAAGTGCATTCATTTACATGAAGAGTACTTTGAAGGAGACTTAAGTTTCAGTAAGTAAAAATGATTAAAACATTTTTTTTTTTTAATTCTGGTTATTTTTGGGTACTCCCTCGTAATTAAGATCAGTTTGAGGCTGAATTGGTTTAAATGTATTTAATATATAAAGCTGAATTAGTGTTTGCCCAATATACAAATCCAAATTGTTCTGCCTATGTCCGCCAAATGCTGCACTGATTCCTCATTTGAACTGTAGGAGAAAGTAAGCATTGCCCATTCTGATAGATAGATAGATAGATAGATAGATAGATAGATAGATAGATAGATAGATAGATAGATAGATAGATAGATAGATAGATAGATAGACAGGTTTTGAACTATGCCATAGTCACAGTGGCAGGTATGTTCAAGATTAACACACAACAACCTTACACCCATTATCCCATTATGGCAGGGACAGGCTCTAGTTTTACATGAAACTGAAAAAGATTAATGACTTTATTTCAAAAAAAGAATAGTTGTAGAGATGGAAAACTTACATTATATTCCATTTTAATTAAATTTCTAAACTAAGACTCCGTGTAAAAACTACTGTTTGATAAAGAATAAGAAGATAGAGAAATAGGAAGTCATTAAACACCTTCCTCCCTTTCTATCATTTTTCTATAGCTATTTGTTAGTTTGACCTCTTTGAAATACCTTCAGAGCCAGTTCTTATTTCTTTGAAAAAGAAGCACAGAGAAAGATTCTCAGCAGTTGAAAATTGACTTGTACTAAATGTATGTGTGAAAGAAAATGTGGCAGAGAGATACTGTAGGAGGAGGAGGAGGAAGAGGCAAGAAAAATGACTGGCCTAAGTAAGCACTAATGGATAAAGTGGATGCAAGCTGTTTAAATTGGAAAAGTGATAATAACCTTTAAAATGTAATATACACATTGATTATTGTATAACAGACTGCTGTTCCTGGCTACATGTCTGAGGAAGTGGGTTTCTCTTACAAGTGACTGACAAGTTAACAACAGATGGTTGAGGCAAGACTACACAAATTCATCTTCAATTGGAAAAAAAATGCAGTTGCTTAGTATCAAGAGAAGGAAAAAGTAGTGACACGGTCTCTCTTATTTTGGTCTAAAAATAAATTATTCAGGACTACATATGGCTGACAACATGTTCCAGGAAAAATGTTGCTTATTATATATTTAATAGTACTCATTTCAAATTTAGTCTGATTTTATTAAGGCTGAAACAAGACACACATTAATAGAGTATAGACTGCAATGCTTACAATAAATTCACATTTTGCAAAATGAAAAGTAGAGAAGTATATTGGTGAATTGAAACTGAAAACCTGTAAAACTAAATTTGTGTTACTTTTGTGATGTATTCATGTTAATATATACAATTAAACAAAATTTATAAAAAAATGAATTACATAATACATTATTTTCCTCCTGCGGTGGGCTGGCACCCTGCCCGGAGTTTGTTTCCTGCCTTGCGCCCTGTGTTGGCTGGGACTGGCTCCAGCAGGCCCCCGTGACACTGTAGTTAGGATATAGCATACATTTATTGCATAAATTTAAAGGCATACAACACTGTAACTTTCTGGTTAATTTAACAAAACATTATCAAACCTGCTTAATCCAAGACAGAGCAATGGGGACCAGGCACTCTTTAACCCAAAACTAGACAACTCCCAGTCAAGGCCCAATTATGCTTACAACTACAGTTTCACTCAAACAAGAACAAATTTAGAATTGCCAGTTATTCTAACACACATATCTTTGGGTATATGGAGAAAACCATACTCAGACACTGGAAGACGGTATAAAATCCACATAGACACTGAAACTATGAGGCTATACTGCACCATCATATCAACCATTACGTTATTCAGTATCTAATATACCTTTAGGAATCACATTTGAAAACATGTGAATATATATGTATTGTATATATCAAGACAATTGCGTGACATACAGTAAGCAAAAAGCTTGAAATGAGTAAATGAATTTAGTAAAACCATTTGGCCTCTCTCTAATACAAGCCACTTTGAAAACTTATGCATCTCATATACCAGTAGACGTGTCACATATTTTCTTTGAAATACAGTAAGAACTTTGCCCATATATAAATTTATACAGTATGTATGTAACAATCAGTGCTATTAAATACTCAGTATGAAATGGGATGGTGTTAGTGACAATAATGCACTATAAATAATTTTGTTTTTATATTCTCTAATTTGGCTTCTGTGCATGGTACTGTCATGTCATATATTCAGTGGCACTTCTGGATTAGGGGTCAGTGGGGCACAACTCTACCAGCTGTTTTGCAATACAAGCAGTATGTTTCCTTCAGTCGTATAACTAATTGTTAAAATGTTTATAACAACTTTCTGCACTTCTAAAACATTTTATTCTAATTATCCAAGATTAAGGGGGCATGTCGGGAGGCAGAAGGGCAGAAGGAAGGTAAAGAGAGTGGAACTGAGGGTAGGAACTTGGAATGTTTGCAGTATGACTGGTAAGGAAAGAGAAGTAGCCAATATGATGGAGAGAAGGATGGTTGATATATTGTGCATGAAAGAGACTAAATGGAAGGGGAGTAAGGCCAGGTGGACCAGATGATGAAGAAGAAGTGGGACAGTCAGAAAGATGCAAAAAATAGACAAGAGTACAATGACATAAGGCACAAGGTGAAGAGAGAGGTGGCAAAGGCTAAAGAAAAGGCGCATGATGAGTTGTATAAGAGGTTGGACACTAAGGAGGGAGAAAAGGACCTGTATTGATTGGCTATACAGAGGGACTGAGCTGGGAAAGATGTGCAGCAGGTTAGGATGATAAAGGATAAAGATGGAAACGTACTCACAAGCGAGAAGGGTGTGTTGAGCAGATGGAAAGAGTACTTTGAGAGGCTGATGAATGAAGAGAATGAGAGACAGAGAAGGTTGGATGATGTGGAGATAGTGAATCAGGAAGTGCAACGGGTTAGCAAGGAGGAAGTAAGGACAGCTATGAAAAGGGTGAAAATGGGAAGGCTGTTGGTCCAGATGATATATGTGTGGAAGCATGGAGGTGTTTAGGAGAGATGGCAGTGGAGTTTTTAACCAGATTGTTTAATGGAATCTTGGAAAGTGAGAGGATGCCTGAGGAGTGGAGAAGAAGTGTACTGGTACCGATATTTAAGAATAACGGGGATGTGCAGGACAGTAGTAACTAAAGGGGGATAAAATTGATGAGCCATAGCATGATGTTATAGGAAAGAGTAGTGGCAGCTAGGTTAAGAAGGGAGGTGAGCAGCAGTATGGTTTCATGCCAAGAAAAAGCACCACATATGCAATGTTTACTCTGAGGATGTTGATGGAGAAGTATAGAGAAGCCCAGAAGGAGTTGCATTGCGTCTTTGTGGACATGGAGATAGCATATGACAAGGTGCCTCGAGAGGAGTTGTGATATTGTATGAGGAAGTCGGGAGTGGCAGGGAAGTATGTAAGAGTTGTACAGGATATGTACGAGGGAAGTGTGACAGTGGTGAGGTCTGTGGTAGGAGTGACGGATGCATTCAACGTAGAGGTGGGATTACATCAGGGATCTGATCTGAGCCCTTTCTTATTTGCAATGGTGATGGACAGGTTGACAGATGAGATTAGACAGGAGTCCCCGTGGACTATGATGTTTGCTGATGACGTTGTGATCTTTAGCGATAGTAGGGAGTAGGTCAAGGAGACCCTGGAGAGTTGGAGGTTTGCTCTGGAGAGGAATGAAGGTCAGTAGGAACAAAACAGAATACATGTGTGTGAATGAGAGGGAGCTCAGAGGAATGTTGAGGATGCAGGGAGTAGAGTTGGTGAAGGTGGATGAGTTTAAATACTTAGGATCAACAATTTAGAATAACGGGTATTGTGGAAGGCAGGTGAAAAAGAGAGTGCAGGCAGGGTGGAATGGATGGAGAAGAGTGTCAGGAGTGATTTGTGATAGACGAGTGAAAGGGAAGGTCTACAGGACAGTAGTGAGACAAGCTATGTTATATGGGTTGGAGACTGTGGAATTGACCAGAAAGCTGGAGCTGACAGAGCTGGAGGTGGCAGCGTTAAAGATGCTAAGATTTGCATTGGGTGTGGCGAGGATGGATAGGATTAGAAATTTGTACATTAGAGGGTCAGCTCAAGTTGGATAGTTGGGAGACAAAGTCAGAGAGGCGAGATTGCGTTGGTTTGGACATGTGCAGAGGACAGAGGCTCGGTATATTGGGAAAAGGATGTTAACAATAGTGCTGCCAGGAAAGAGGAAAAGAGGATGGCCTAGGAGAAGGTTTATGGATGTGGTGAGAGACAACATGCAGGTAATGGGTGTAACAGAGCAAGATGCAGAAAACAGGACAATATGGAAGAAGATGATCTGTTGTGGCCACCCCTAACGGGAGCAGCCGAAAGAAAAAGAAGATATGAGTAAACAAGACTATATGTGTACTAATGAGAAATTTTGTATTGTTAAAAAAAAAAAAAACCTTGGTCCTTTTAATTTACACATCCAACTACCAGTTCAATAATTTTTACTAAGTTTTATTAAAATGACACCGTAATAAGCAGAACACAATTTTAAAAAAGGACAACATAATAGAAAATTAAAAATACCTTAAATCAAGCTTGTTGTTACATGTTAATTAGCACGTAAGTAAGAATTTTACTGTATTGTGTAGCAGTGCTTGAAGTGCACTGGTACTCACTGATACACAGTATCGGCACCTCATGCAATTTCTATCCACTGTAGAGTCTTGGCACCTTTTCTTAGAGTACAGGTTGTCCCAATCCATGCTCTTTGATCAAATGTTATTATATCACGGAGCTCAAAGTTTCACAGGGATCTTACTTAGAATAATGGCACCTTTTCTCAGCGAACCAGGGTATTGTGGTGCTCAAAGCTTCATGGGGGACCACCCTAATCCCCATCTTCACCACCTCCACTCCACTCGTTAATCGAATACTAGTGTATCGCCCTAAACAGAGTACCATTGATAATTTGGTTACTATATTCAAAACATAAGCAACACTTAACACCCTTCTTTTAACCAGTAGACAATGTCAGTATTTCTTTGTTACATTCTTGCTTCTATATGGTACTTTTGACATTACTGGAGGTACATTACAGTCATTGTTAGAAAAATATTGTAATTCTGTTTTCTTTTTTAATATGATTTGTGATATTGCTAATAAGGAAGGCTGATGTAAAAAAATAAAAAGACTAATTCATATACAATACATGCTTTTTTTTTTGCAAACTAAATTTCTGCTACCTTCCGTCATTGTAATAGGTGACTTTGATCAATATTTCTTTTTATTTTAATTTCTGGTTAATTTGTAAGTAACAACATTATATTTTTTTACAATGTATGTGCACACTTGGCTCTCTGTTGTATTGCAGCATTTTAGCAATTAAAAGACAGAGACACTGTTACAATGTTGAAAATTCATTATAGGATGCTTTGGCCAGACAGCAGCCGAGGAACATCAGGGCAATATTAAATTGGTTTCAGAGAAGCTGACATCAGCTAAGTTCACTGTCGGCACAACAAGGAGACACTTGGTGATTCAGCAAAGGTGACAAGCTCCCAAAGGCTGCAAAAACTGCATTTTTGTGTTTTAACTATAACTCTTTGATCATTTTCCTCAGAAAATACACTTTTGTTTAGGAGGCTTCTGTGAAAATAAGCAGCATGGCTTGATACTGTGGACTAAAAAAAAAAGTTAAGAAAATAAATATCTAGGCCTTTAGACCAAAATCATGTTCAAATAGATTCTCTATTTGTTTTGTGTTGTAATATTTCTTTCCATTTGTTTAGTGAGTTTCTTGGCCATCAGTTATGCTTATCTTAAAGAATTCTTTCACAAGCTCCTTTGTGGTCATATGCTTTATATTCCTTTGTCTTAACATTTGTCTGTCCACTACAGTGATCTCTCCTTGATCGCGGGGGTTGCGTTCCAGAGCCCCCCCGAGAAAAGTGAAAATCCGCGAAGTAAAATCCATACGTTTATATTGTTATTTTTATATTGTCACGCTTGGGTCACAGATTTGCACAGAAGCACAGGAGGTTGTAGAGACAGTGACTTTAAAACACTGCAAACAAACATTTGTCTCTTTTTCAAATGTTTAAACTGTGCTCCATGACAAGACAGAGAAGACAGTTCCGTCTCACAATTAAAAGAATGCAAACATATCTTCCTCTTCAAAAGAGTGCACGTCAGGAGCAGAGAATGTCAGAGAGATAGAGAGGGAAAAGCAAACAATCAAAAATCAATAGGTGCTGTTTGGAGTTTTAAGTATGCAAAGCACCGCAACAAAGCAGCTGCAAGAAAGGGAGCAATGTGAAGGTAGTCTTTCAGCATTTTTCAGAGGAGCGTCCATATCCTCTAGGCCAGTGTGCAAACAGCCCCTCTGCTCACACCCCCTCCGTCCGGAGCAGAGAATGTCAGAGAGAGACAGACAGAGAAAGGCAAACAATCAAAAATCGGCCTTTTAAGTATGCAAAGCGCCGCACGGGAAGCATATCATATATCATTGAGGAGTTTTATTTAAAGCGTAATACGTGCTCTGATTGGGTAGCTTCTCAGCCATCTGCCTATAGCATCCCTTGTATGAAATCAACTGGGCAAACCAACTGAGGAAGCAAGTACCATAAATTAAAAGACCCATTGTCCGCAGAAATCCGCGAACCAGTGAAAAATCTGTGATATATATTTAGATATGCTTACATATAAAATCCGCGATGGAGTGAAGCCGCGAAAGTCAAAGAGCGATATAGAAAGGGATCACTGTATATACTATACTTCATACTCCATTCAGAAAAAACTGCATATGGCAGGTTAGGTTGGGAGGTGTAATGAGCCTGCCTTACAAGCCTGATGCCTGAAACACAAATCAGTGTTCAGAAGTTCAATGTTGGTATGGGATACCAGACAGCAGTTTGCACTGTACGCCCATAAAATGTATAGGCATGCCTATGACTTCAAAAGCCAAATTAAGGAGATGAGTTAGGTAAATGCTGAACCCTGGCTGAAAAGAAGAGAGTCATAGGAATGACTGACAGAGAAAGAAAAAAAGTTACTGGAAGTGAGAGGATTTGGATTTTATGTGGTATCAAGCATGTGAAAAGTGGAAAAACCACTAATAACCTGTTAGACATTCTGATTCTGTTTAAAACGTTCAAAGTATAGCATGAATGTTTATTGCTTTTTGCCTTGAAAGTTTGTCTTTTCCCTTGGATGATTCCTCACTTTTTAAAGTATGACCAAAATATTTTTTTCAACATTTCTTATTCTGTCCACACTTGTTCTAACTTGTCAGGATATCTGTAGCATTCTCTTATTGCAAAAAGTAATAAACAATGTGCATGTCCAAAACTAAGAAAACACAATTTGAATAGTTGCTTAAATAATCTGAATGGAGGTAATAGAACGTTCTGCATTATAAAACTATATATCTAAAGGAAAAGAAAATAGCCATACTATTTCAAACAGTTTTGGGGGTTTCAGTGACTGGGAAAATATCTAGCTGCAATTTGTTAATGACAGCATAAGAATTTCCAAAAAACAGACAGCAAAGATGGACACTGTGAGTAATAGTATTGCCTAATCTTGTTTAAGTTTGTAAAGCACTTTGGGCAACAATGTTTGTATGAAAAGTGCTATAAAAATTAATGTTGTCGTTATGAGCTATGACAAAAAATCTGATGTACCCTGAATCAGAGGGAGGAAAACTACTGTGTTTTAGTTTTGAATGGGTCAATGATCTCACTACAAAAATGAAGCACCAGGACTAATGACAACTGTACATGACAAGGCCCAAGCTCAGATGACTGAAAGTTGTTGCAGTGTAGCCAGGATTTAAGTCTTGGCTCAAGTTTCTTTTCTTAGTTTTTTTTTTTTTGATGTATTATGTTGTTGAATAAGTTTTTGTTTCCTTTGCAAATGTACTATGCTGCATAATGTTAATCATGTGTTTATTAGTCTTTTCTTCTATGTATTACATCTTCTGTTTGTGGAGCACAGGGGGAGTGAACCCACCTGATGTGACAGCTGTGGGAATGCCCCCAACCTTATATAAACTGGGAATTCACACAGTATTAGTGTCAGGACATTGTGACATTTCTGTTTCTGTTTCTTCAGCTGCTTTTGGGATCTGTGATTGTGTAACTGCTTATTTCTTTATGACTTTCTGGTTATTAACTTTGTCTCAGGTTAGAAACAAACTCTCTCAAGCTATATTTTAAAACGGTTAACTAATCCTTTGTCTGTTTCAATGCAAGTGACAGCTGTTTAAGGAAGGACTGATTTAATTATTATATTTGTTGATTATCAACAATGTTACAGTAGCTGTGGCCTTAAAAACACTTTTGAGGTGAAAAAAATAACCTTTATTTAAAATTTACATCAGTAAACTAGGTGACCTTCCAAGCAAATCCAACCCTTCAACCTCCAAGTCAGAAACCAATGACACCTACTAATGACAATCTTCTAGGGGGAAACACAGAGGTAGATGAAGAGATAATTAGTAGGAAGCTTGTAAATTGTCCTTGTTCATCTGGTCTAAAGAATTTAATAGAGTTATCTTGTTCATTTTATGAATACTTTCTGTGGTTAATAAGGATTTGCATAGCATGGCCATTGCCCATAAATATAGCCGAGCTTTCTAACAGCTACAGGCACTTTCCATGTAAGTTAAGGAGATAAATGATTTTGTCACTTCTGAAGTAGCTTTAAAGCTTTTATTTTTTTTTGTATTTATCCCTTTGTTCCTGTTAACAGTCAGTTAGCAGACAGAGCTGACTCCTACTCATCAAAAGGGGTGGGTGAGTAGACCTCCAATAAACAAAATAAGCCAGGTTGTACACTAGTACTACAGTATACCTGCAGAATTGTGCATTTAAACACAGAGATAAATTAAAATGCATGTGTACCTGGCAAACTGAATGCTTTTGTGCTCCTCAATCTCAACATTGGCGTAGTGCTTAACAGAGTTCACATTATCCTTTTACACATACTGAAAGATTTTACTAGGTCACCACGACTTACATATTAATACTACTTCTTTCCTCAAATATATTATAATACCTCATTGTAGATATAAATACTATTTACCATAAATCTATATTCTAAATAATTTCTCCATTTTTCATGAATACTAAGAAGACCGGATTTTCCAACATCAAAGTAGTTTTGCCTATTTATCTTCAAAACATAGATATGCACACTAAGTCTCAGATCAAAGACATGGTTCAAAAACAAATGGTGAGAGATTATGCAGAATTGTTTAAAGATGGCCTTTAAATGAAAACTTAAGAGCAAAGCATGAGTAGAGCTTAAAACTAGAAGGGTAAAAAACTCAAAGTAAAAGTATGCTCAAAGACTGGCATTCTGTATAATGCTGCTACTAAATATGCCAGGCCTCTTGCTAATTATGGGTAACTTTTTCCAGTTTATCTATCAATCTGTCCATTTATAACCATTGTGACAAGTGGCTGGGGGTGGTACCCAGCCGGGGCACCCAGGAGGACCAGAGGAGGGCTTACGCCTACTCCAGACCATGAAGGGGCGACTACGGAAACAGAGCTTAGAACCTCAAGCCTATAGGGGCCCGTGGTCACCGCCAGGGGGTGCCCCAATGCCTGTGGAGCCCTGGCCCTCAGCACTACCACCACACCCAGAAGTGCTGGGGAGAAGACCAGGGACACCCGGAGTGCTTCCAGGTGCGCAGACGGTAATTCCGGCACAACAGGAAGGGCCAGCGGAAGCTAATCAGTAGGCACCTGGAGCATGTCCGGGTGAGCTTAAAAGGGGCTGCCTCCCTCCATTCGATGGCTAGAGTCGGGAGTGTAGAAGGACAGAGCTCGGAGGAGAGGAGTGGAGGCGGTGAAGAAGGCATTGTGATTGAGAGGCCTGGACTTTGGAGGAGTTTTAGGTTGTGTGCCGTGTTTCACTTGTAAAAATGCCTGTAAATAAACGTGTTGGGGTGCTTTGAACGATGTCTACCTGTCTGTGTCCGGGCTGTTCCCAACAACATATATATTCATTTTCTAAGCCACTCAGTATCCTCTGTATTAAAATTCTAGGAAATGTTTTTATACCTTTATAACATGTGCATGGAGGTCAATAGAAAATTTAACAACATTACTCTGTGATTATCAAATAAGCCACTTTGATATCAATATAAAATTAAACATTTTGTCATTTCTGTTGTATTTTGCTGATTTATTCACTTAAACTGAGAAAAATATATTCTCCCTTGAATTTACATAGTATATATGTATGTGTGTGTCTATACATCTTTTTTGTTAGAAATGTTAAACAAAAAACTTTTTATTGCACAGTAGAAAACATGTTTTATTTAAACTAGTACCATTCTTTAGAAAAAAAAAAAAAAAAGAATGCCAGTCACGTCTAGTTTTTGTATAGATGTTACTTTTTTCCATACGTGTGAGAGTGGCTGTTTGTAAGATAGGAACCTAGAAGGGAGTGGTGCTTAATCTGGGCTTAATTTCCAAAATTTAAAAATTTGACTACCCACATCAGAAAATACATAAATGAATATTTCTTTCCCACATAAATCAACATATTCCATTATTTATAAGGTTTAGGCTAATGCAGCTAATTAAAAATTATATTTTGCAAAATGATTACTTAAAAATTAAGTGGTTTGAGTTAAATATAACCATAAGGTACAGCGAAGTAGAGATTGAAGTAAGTTGCTCACAAATGATTCATTCCTGCTGTCAATAGTAAAGAAAGGTAATTGTTGGTGAACAAAATTTTTTTGCCATCGAAATGTTTCCAAAATCACCTATTGCACAATCTTAACACTTGTGAAATTAAATTTATAGTTTTAGTTGAGAGCAAGAGTGAAACTAGATTCTTGTCTCCAGTATTACTGCACTACATAGTTCATAACACAGACGTTTCCACAGTTATAAACAATATATACATGCATATTTGTATTGTGTTGTATGCATTAATGCATTAAAGTATATACAGTAAATAAAATGTGCCAAAATGTATGAATCTGCTTAACAGGAAATGCTTTAGATAACAACATTGACTTAATAAACAAGGAAAGTTTTAAATGAGTGTATTTTTGCCATAAGAGGTGTTTCTGCATATATGAATTAAGCTTCTCTGAGAAATGTAAGAACAAATTACACATTCATTCTTACATCATTCAAAGCAAACAATGCCCAATTCAGAATTATTCACAGGATTTTTATTGCAGATACTGTAACATATAATTTAGAATGTAATGATTGATTGTCATTTTACCAGTCGATCAGCACCTTGCCTGTGCAAACACAATAGTTAGTATCCAACAAAACAAAATCACAGATACAGTGACAGTGAGGTGAGTACCTCAGAGTAGAGACACTATTGAGAGAAGCCAGCTGAGGTGGTCAGTGGATGTTGTGAGGATGCACCTTGGATGGTGTCACAGCCTACTAGAACGAGACAGTAAAATCATACTTTGGAGACACTGGGGGAGTATATTTAAGTTTCCTTGAGTTCCCTCTAAATCTTTTGCTTGTTCTGCTTGTTCTGTTACCACCAGAAGCCTTCATCAGAAGAAGAAAATCAAAAATTAGTATGTGGTATGTAATGAATCTTAAATGTTATCTACTGTACAATAAACACTAAGGCCGGAGTTATGCTTCACACGACGCGACGCATGCTGCAGCGGACGCTCCTGCTATGCAAGCGTTGTAGTGTTTATACTTGTGCGCGTACTTTACGTAAATCTGGAGGAATCCACCAGGTGGCAGTACGAGATATTATCGCGGTGATAACATGTTCGGCTTCTCTGTGTTGTGAATTGCCTAAAACACCTATTAAATTCCGATAACACCTTACCACAATATCTCTGAAAAGGATCCAGGGATGTATGTGTCCATTCCAGGAAGCACTGAGCACGAGTGAGAAACAGTCCCTTAACGAGGCCTCAGCTCATCGCAAGGTGAATACAAGCACACACATACACTAGCGTCATTTTAGCGGCACCAAATATACATATACATATATATATACATACATATACATATATATACATATACGTATATATGAGGCTTGTGCCTCCTCCAGACCACGAGGGGGCGTCCGTCCTGGTTATGTAGGGGGCCTCGGGTAGAGGGCTTGGAAGCCCAGCCCTGTAGGGACCCATGGCCACCACTGAGTTTTATTTTACTGCACAACAAAGGAGAGCGTTACAGCCCTTAAAGGAGCCACTTCAGGCGATTGTGTAGCACTGCCGTTGTTCTTCTTCAATCCAAATCCCTAAAGCAGATTCCATCCAGACTACTACCTTATTACATCCACTTACAACTCGTTTTGCACCCTGGTTAAAAGGACACTGCGGCCGTAGATCTTATATTCCTTTCCTACTTTTTAAATAAAAAGAATCGTAACCTTCAACAAATCCAAAACGTTTACCTTTTCGGCAATCGTTAACATCTTCCGTTTGCGCTTGGGCACGGCCCCTGAAGCCGTCATCAGATCATTTTGGAGCCATAATGAAGGGCTTGACTATGCACAAAGATAAACACAAAAGAGCACAGCTCTATACACAGCGAAACACGTTGATGCTGAATGAGCGAGGCGAGACTTCCTGGTTAACACTGCATTCAGCAAGCAGGAACTTAACTGCGTGCTCTGATTGGTTAGCTTCTCAGTCAGGAGAACTTAACTGCGTGCTCTGATTGGTTAGCTTCTCAGTCATCCGCCAATAGCGTCCCTTGTATGAAATCAACTGGGCAAACCAACTGAGGAAGCATGTACAGGAAGTAAAAGACACATTGTCCAGGACCCAAGCAGCGAAAAATCTGCGTTATATATTTAGTTATGCTTTCATATAAAATCCGCGATAGAGCGAAACCGCGAAAGTCAAAGCGCGATATAGCGAGGGATTACTGTATATATATATACATATATAGGCCCATGTAGGTTTGGATTTCTTTTTCTCCCTAAGTAATAAAAACCATCATTTGAAAACTGCATTTTGTGTTTACTTGTGTTATATTTGACTAATGGTTAAATGTGTTTGATGATCAGAAACATTTTCTGTGACAAACATGCAAAAGAATAAGAAATCAGGAAGGGGGCAAATAGTTTTTCACACCACTGTACATGGCCCTGTGTGAAAAAGTAATTGCCCCGTGAACCTAATAACTGGTTGGGCCACCCTTAGCAGCAATAACTGCAATCAAGCGTTTGCGATAACTTGCAATGAGTCTTTTACAGAGCTCTGGAGGAATTTTGGCCCACTCATCTTTGCAGAATTGTTGTAATTCAGCTTTATTTGAGGGGTTTCTAGCATGAACCGCCTTTTAAAGGTCATGCCATAGCATCTCAATTGGATTCAGGTCAGGACTTTGACTAGGCCACTCCAAAGTCTTCATTTTGTTTTTCTTCAGCCATTCAGAGGTGGATTTGCTGGTGTGTTTTGGGTCATTGTCCTGTTGCAGCACCCAAGATCACTTCAGCTTGAGTTGACGAACAGATGGCCGGACATTCTCCTTCAGGATTTTTTGGTAGACAGTAGAATTCATGGTTCCATCTATCACAGCAAGCCTTCTAGGTCCTGAAGCAGCAAAACAACCCCAGACCATCACACTACCACCACCATATTTTACTGTTGGTATGATGTTCTTTTTCTGAAATGCTGTGTTCCTTTTACGCCAGATGTAACGGGACATTTGCCTTCCAAAAAGTTCAACTTTTGTGTCATCAGTCCACAAGGTATTTTCCCAAAAGTCTTGGCAATCATTGAGATGTTTCTTAGCAAAACTGAGACGAGCCCTAATGTTCTTTGTGCTTAACAGTGGTTTGCGTCTTGGAAATCTGCCATGCAGGACGTTTTTGCCCAGTCTCTTTCTTATGGTGGAGTCGGGAACACTGACCTTAATTGAGGCAAGTGAGGCCTGCAGTTCTTTAGACGTTGTCCTGGGGTTTTTTGTGACCTCTCGGATGAGTCGTCTCTGCACTCTTGGGGTAAATTTGGTCGGCCGGCCACCCCTGGGAAGGTTCACCACTGTTCCATGTTTTTGCCATTTGTGGTTCGCTGGAGTCCCAAAGCTTTAGAAATGGCTTTATAACCTTTACCAGACTGATAGATCTCAATTACTTCTGTTCTCATTTGTTCCTGAATTTCTTTGGATCTTGGCATGATGTCTAGCTTGTGAGGTGCTTTTGGTCTACTTCTCTGTGTCAGGCAGCTCCTATTTAAGTGATTTCTTGATTGAAACAGGTGTGGCAGTAATCGGGCCTGGGGTGGCTACGGAAATTGAACTCAGGTGTGATACACCACAGTTAGGTTATTTTTTTTAACAAGGGGGCAATTACTTTTTCACATAGGGCCATGTAGGTTTGGATTTTGTTTCTCCCTAAATAATAAAAACCATCATTTAAAAACTGCATTTTGTGTTTACTTGTGTTATATTTGACTAATGGTTAAATGTGTTTGATGATCAGAAACATTTTGTGTGACAAACATGCAAAAGAATAAGAAATCAGGAAGGGGGCAAATAGTTTTTCACACCACTGTATACATACATACATATACATATATATATATATATATACATATACATATACACACACATATATACAGTATATATATATATATACATATATACACATGTATATATAGATATATAGATATATAGATGTATATATATACATACATACATATATATATATATATATATATACACACACAGTGGAACCTCGGTTCATGAACGTCTCGGAACAAGTACAAATCAGTTTATGACCAAAAAGTTCGCGAAACTTTTGTATCTGTTCACGACCACACACTCGGTATACGAACAAGCCAGCTTCCCTTTCAGTTTGTGCACGCCGATGATTTCTGCACGTGTTCAGTCTCTCCTTTTGCAGCACGAGAGAGACAGAGAGACACACAGACACGCGCAAGAGAGACATACACACAAAGATGCACATGAGAGAGAAACACACAAACACACACGCACGTGAGAGAGAGAGACAGAGACACACACACAGACACACACACACAGACACAAACACATGAGCGAGATAGAGAGAGACAGCTGGACGCATAAGGCCGAGAAGACAGTTAAAGAATGCACCGGGCTTGTTTTTAAAGAGACAGATCCGAGCATTGTATTAATCTTGTTGTATTTAATGAAGACTTTTTTCTATTGGATTTTAACCTCCACTTCACTTCTGTTTACAGCAATCGGTTTGTAGCATGCATTGTTGCAAGTTACTTTTCTTGGTCATTTATTAAATTACAGATTTTTCAAATGTAAATTTTTTTCCCTGTGCTTAAAACTCATTAAAAAAAGTGTTTTTAGCTAGTGGTTCATAGCGCTATAGCGCAAACTCTTGCAGTGTTAGTTATCTCTGTTGTTCAAGGTTTTCTCAGTGTCATTCAATGTTTTTACATTTAGTTTAGTATTACGCTGTGCATTCTATGGTGTAATTAACTATATTTGTGTTTAAAAAATCTTTAAAAAAATATTTACATACAGTTTGTACAGTGTGGAACAAATTAATTGAATTTACATACAATCCTATGGGGGAAATTAATTCTGTTCTACTGTATATACACACATACATACATAAATATATACATACATATATATATATATATACTGCTCAAAAGAATTAAAGGAACACTTTTTAATCAGAGTATAGCATAAAGTCAATGAAACTTATGGGATATTAATCTGGTCAGTTAAGTAGCAGAGGGGGTTGTTAATCAGTTTCAGCTGCTGTGGTGTTAATGAAATTAACAACAGATGCACTATAGGGGCAACAATGAGATGATCCCCAAAACAGGAATGGTTTAACAGGTGGAGGCCACTGACATTTTTCCCTCCTCATCTTTTCTGACTGTTTCTTCACTAGTTTTGCATTTGGCTACAGTCCGTGTCACTACTGGTAGCATGAGGCGATACCTGGACCCTACAGAGGTTGCACAGGTAGTCCAACTTCTCCAGGATGGCACATCAATACGTGTCATTGCCAGAAGGTTTGCTGTGTCTCCCTGCACAGTCTCAAGGGCATGGAGGAGATTCTAGGAGACAAGCAGTTACTCTAGGAGAGCTGGAGAGGGCCATAGAAGGTTCATAACCCATCAGCAGGACCAGTAACTGCTCCTTTGGGCAAGGAGGAACAGGATGAGCACTGCCAGAGCCCTACAAAATGACCTCCAGCAGGCCACTGGTGTGAATGTCTCTGACCAAACAACCAGAAAGACTTCATGAGGGTGACCCAAGGGCCCCATGTCCTCTAATGGGCCCTGAGCTCACTGCACAGCAGCATGCAGCTCGATTGGCATTCGCCATAGAATACCAGAATTGGCAGATGCACCACTGGTGCCCTGTGCTTTTTACAGATGAGAGCAGGTTCACCCTGAGCACGTGACAGAAGTGAAAGGGTCTGGAGAAGCCATGGAGAACATTATGCTGCCTGTAACATCATTCAGCATGAGCAGTTTGGTGGTGGGTTAATGATTGTCTGGGGAGGCATATCCGTGGAGGGTCACACAGACCGCTACAGGCTTGACAAAGGCACCTTGGCTGCCATTAGGTATCAGGATGAAATCCTTGGACCCATTGTCAGACCCTATGCTGGTACAGTGGCTCCTGGTGCACGACAATGCCTGGCCTCATGTGGTGAGAGTATGCAGGCAGTTCCTGGAGGATGAAGGAATTGATACCATTGACTGGCCACACACTTTCCTGACCTAAATCCAATAGAACACCTCTGGGACATTATGTTTTGGTCCATCCAATGCCACCAGGTTGCACCTCAGACTGTCCAGGAGCTCAGTGATACCCTGGTCCAGATCTGGGAGGAGATCCCCCACAACACCATCTGTCATCTCATTAGAAGCATGCACCGATGTTGTCAGGCATGTATACAAGAACACAGGGGCCATACAAAGTGCTGCGTACAATTTTGAGTTTCTGCAATTAAATTTTGGCAAAATGGACTAGCCTGCCACATCATTTTTTCACTCTGATTTTTGGGGCGTCTTTGAATTCATGGCTCTGTAGCTTGATCACTTTCATTTCCATCAAACAATGTGGCATCCTTTCGTTCCTAACACATTACCCAGTCTATATCAGTATAGATATCCAGGAGGATTTCTTTTTCCCATTGAGATCTGATGTGTTTTCAAAGTGTTCCTTCAATTTTTTGAGCAGTTTATATATATATATATATATATATATATATATATATATATATATATATATATATATATATATATATATACACTGCTCACAAAAATTAAAGGAACACTTTTTATTGGGCCTGGCATGAAATCAATTAAACCTGTCTGATAATTTTCTGGTTGGTTAAGCAGCTGAGGTCATTGTTAATCACTTTCAGCTGTATTGGTGTTCATGGACTTAACGACAGGTGCACTAAAGTGGCAACAATTAGAAAACCCTCAAAACAGGACTGGTTTTACATGTGGAGGTCATTTCAAGTTTCTCCCTCTTGATCTTTTTGGCTGGTTTTCCACTCATGCTAGTTTTGGCTTGAGTAATCATCTCTACTGGCAGTATGAGGCGATTCCTTAACCCTACAGAAGTTGCACAGGTTGTCCAACTTCTCCAGGATGGCACATCCACACGTGCTGCAGCAAGAAGGTTTAATGTGTCTCCCAGCACAATCTCCAGAACATGGAGGAGATTTCAGGAGACTGGCTGTTATTCTCGGAGAGCTGGACAGGGCGTAGAAGGTCCTCAACCCATCAGCAGGACCGATACCTGCTCCTTTGTGCAAGGCGGAACAGGCTGAGCACTGCTCGTGCCCTACAGAATGACCTCCAGAGGGCCACTGGTGTGAATGTCTCTACCCAAACAATCAGGAACAGACTTCATGAAGATGGCCTGAGGGCCCGACGTCCTGTAGTGGGCCCTGTGCTCACTGCCCAGCACCGTGGAGCTCGACTGGCATTTGCTCAAGAACACCAGAATTGGCAAGTCCGCCACTGGCCCTGTACTTTTACAGACGAGCAGGTTCACCCTGAGCAGCTGTGATAGACGTGAAAGAGTCTGGAGAAGACAAGGAGAACGATATGCTGCCTGCAACGTGTTCAACATGACAGGTTTGGTGGTGGGTCAGTGATGGTCTGGGGAGGCATATCCATGGAGGGACGCACAGACATCTACTGCGTAGGAAATGGTGCTCTGACTGCCATAAGGTATCGAGATGAAATCCTTGAACCCATTGTCAGACCCTACGCTGGTGCAGTAGGTCCTGGTTTCCTCCTAATGCACGACAATGCCCGGCCTCATGTGGCAAGAGTATGCAGGCAGTACCTGGAGGATGAAGGAATTGAAACAATTGAATGGCCTTCACGATCCCCTGACTTAAACCCAATAGAACATCTGTGGGACATTATGTTTCGGTCCATTAGGCGCCAGGTTGCTCCTCAGACTGTACAACAGCTCAGGGATGCCCTCATACAGATCTGGGAGGAAATGCCACAAGACACCATCCGTCGTCTCATTAGGAGCATGCCCGACGTTGTCAAGCATGCATACAAGCTCGTGGGGCCACACAAGATACTGAAAAGCATTTTGAGTAGCAGAAATTAAGTTTTTGAAAAATGGACTAGCCTGCCACATCTTCATTTCACTCTGATTTTAGGGTGTCTACACAATTGAGCCCTCTGTAGGCAGAAAACTTTTATTTCCATTAAAAGACTTGGCATCCTTTTGTTCCTAAGACATTGCCCTGTCGTTATTTGTATAGATATCCAACTTCATATTGAGATCTGATGTATCTAATGTGTTTCTTTAAAGTGTTCCTTTAATTTTTGTGAGCAGTATATATATATATATATATATATATATATATATATATATATATATATATATATATATATATATATATATATATATATATATACACACATACATACAGTTGTGCTTGAAAGTTTGTGAATCCTTTCCTTTAGAATTTTCTATATTTCTGCATAAATATGACCTAAAACATCATCAGATTTTCACTCAAGTCCTAAAAGATAAAGAGAAACCAGTTAAAAAAATGAGACAAAAATATTATACATGGGCATTTATTTATTGAGGAAAATTATTAAATATTACATATTTGTGAGTGGCAAAAGTATGTGAACCTCTAGGATTAGCAGTTAATTTGAAGATGAAATTAGAGTCAGGCGTTTTCAATTAATGGGATGACAATCAGGTGTGAGTGGGCACCCTGTGTCATTTAAAGAACAGGAATCTATCAAAGTCTGCTCTTCACAACACATGTTTGTGGAAGTGTATCATGGCACGAACAAAGGAGATTTCTGAGGACCTCAGAAAAAGAGCTGTTGATGCTCATCAGACTGGAAAAGGTTACAAAACCATCTCTAAAGAGTTTGGACTCCACCAATCCACAGTCAGACAGATTGTGTACAAATGGAGGAAATTTAAGACCATTGTTACCCTCCCCAGGAGTGGTCGACCAACAAAGATCACTCCAAGAGCAAGGCGTGTAATAGACGGCGAGGTCACAGAGGACCCCAGGGTAACTTCTAAACAACTGAAGGCCTTTCTTACATTGGCTCTTGTTCATGTCCATGAGTCTACCATCAGGAGAACACTGAACAACAATGGTGAGCATGGCAGGGTTGCAAGGAGAAAGCCACTGCTCTCCAAAAAAAACATTGCTGCTCGTCTGCAGTTTGCTAAAGATCACGTGGACTAATCAGAAGGCTATTGGAAGAATGTTTTGTGGACGGATGAGACCAAAATAGAACTTTCTGGATTAAATGAAAGCATTATGTTTGGAGAAAGGAAAACACTGCATTCCAACATAAGAATCTTATCCCATCTGGGAAACATGGTGGTGGTAGTATCATGGTTTGGGCCTGTTTGGCTGCATCTGGGCCAGGATGGCTTGCCTTCATTGATGGAACAATGAATTCTGAATTATATCGGAGAATTCTAAAGGAAAATGTCAGGACATATATCCATGAACTGAATCTCAAGAGAAGTTGGGTCATGCAGCAAGACAAAGACCCTAAGCACACAAGTCGTTCTACCAAAGTATGGTTAAAGATGAATAAAGTTAATGTTTTGGAATGGCCAAGTCAAAGTCCTAAAATTAATACAATCGAAATGTTGTGGAAGGACCTGAAGTGAGCAGGTAATGTGAGGAAACACACCAACTTCCCAGAGTTGAAGCTGTTCTGTACGGAGGAATGGGCTAAAACTCCTCCAAGCTGGTATGCTGGAATGATCATAAGTTACCGGAAACATTTAGCTGAAGTTATTGCTGCACGGGGAGGGTGTTGTCCCACCAGATACTGAAAGCAAAGGTTCACATACTTTTGTCACTCACAAATATGTAATATTCAATCATTTTCCTTAATAAATAAATGACCAAGTATAATATTTTTCTCTCATTTCTTTAACTGGTTTCTCTTTATCAACTTTTAGGACTTAAGTGAAAATCTGATGATGTTTTAGGTCATATTTATGCAGAAATATAGAATATTCTAAAGGGTTCACAAACTTTTAAGCACAACTGTACATATACAGTATATATATATATACATACTTACATACATACAAATATATATATATACATATATATATATATATATATATATATATATACACACACATACACACTAAGATCAGCTAAAATTTAATACCCAGCCGTCATTACTCAGTTTGCCAATAGATGTCATAAGGACGGATGCCAAAACCAAAGTGCCCAAAGATAGAGTTCGACATACCAAGCAAAAGGCGATACATTCTAAATTACTTACGATTCTAGAGCTGTCGAAGGGTTTAAGTCAATCGACGATGTTAGTCCTGGAAAGTATGTCTAACCAAACCAACGTTCCAAAAACCAACTGAACCTACTGTAATCTGCTCGAACCAACAACGACTTACTATACTCGGCCGTCCAGCGGTGTCACTGAAACATTCGAACATTCTTAGCCAATCATGCCATACTGCGTCCGCGTTTGCCACGTTATGCTCTAACTACAAAGGCAGAGTCCCATTCGAGAACACCATACATACAGGGTACTGATGCAAACACCATACATATGGATAGTATCAAATTATATATAAGGGTATATATATATATATATATATATATATATATATACATATACACACATACATACACACAGACACACACATATATATATATATATATATATATATATATATATATATACATATATATATATATACAGTGTATGTATGTATGTATACACTTTCCAGAATGCATGTACGAAGTAGTTTGAAGTGAATAATATTCTGAGGACATATACAGACAGGTTTTCTATGCTTAAATCACTAATACAGCTTAAACAGACTGGAGGAAAATTCAGGTCTGACCCATTATCTGTCTTCATCTTATAATTCTCAGATTGCATTGTGTTAGTTGTTCTTGATGTCTATTGCTTTTATTCTGTGGGATAAATAGATATTCCATTAAAATGACAAAGTTTATGTTTCATGGATATAGATTTTAGTATCTTATTAGCAATTAATAATCAAAGTGATACTTATGTTTCAGTCTATTTAAATATACAGTAGAGAAACATTATTTAATAATGATGCATATTACTAATACAAAAATGCTACACTTTAAAAATGGACTGAAGTCTATCATGGCATCTTGTGAATATATTTCCATAAAAGACTAACCAAGCTTGTAAGTGCTGTAGCATCTTTTTAAATGTCAAAGAATGTCATTGATGTTGCAAAACCAATAAGATGTTGTTTTATTAAATATATATTTGTATCATTTAATTTTATTAGCTAATGTAATATGCAGTCTATATCTACATGACACATCCAATAACAACATGCAGTAAATGCAGATCTCTAAATCATGCAATAAAGGTTTAATGGTAAATGCATTTTCTGTTAAAAGGATTAGTCTGAAAAGGCAAATTTAAAACCCCTTAATCCATCCACTTTGCTCCACCAGTCTTCCACATATAGTGCAAATACCATTGGATATTTAAGGGTGATAAATGTCTTCTGTTCTTGGATGGATGAATGTTTCATTGTGTATGCAAAAGTTATAATCTTTAATATAATTTGGATATGACTGACTATGACATGATAAAATATGAGGAAAGAAAAGAAAAAGGATAAGTATATTATGTAATAGAAATGAGTTGTATTTAAAACAGGCATGGTTTACAAAAGTATTTCAGGAATGAGCACAAAACTTAGAAACTCTAGAAAATAATTAGTATGATATATAGGAGCCATGGAATACAACCCAAGGAAGTCCAAAATATAAAAATGCAAAGGGTTGTAATATAAGGAAATGATAAATTAACACAGAGTAGTGAGTACAACAGAAAGTAAATAATAACAGACCTTATTCCCTCCTTACATGTCAGGTACACATACCTATCACAGAGTGGAGGGTAACTGGTTCATGTCCTATAAACAATCCATTCACTAATCCATTGCTCAATTTGCTTTAACTCAAACAACTGCAGCTATTGTAAATGGCCTGAAAAAGGTATAAAACTCTGGCCTCTTACTGCTTCTGGGTATGCCACAGCAATTTCTGGGGGTTCCTGAAAAGACATTAAGTCTGGGCTTGTATGAGCAGAGATCCAATTATCAGCCCCAGGGTCTCTGCATCTAGTGCAACACCATGAAGTTCTGCTTTAGCTGTCCTACTCTGTACCTTTAAGGAGTTATAAAACACCAAATCTACATATTCTATGTTGCCCACTAGAAACATGAGCAACTCCACTCAAACTAATAGGATTTCCCTTATGGACATATATATATACAGGGGCAGCATGGTGGCACAGAGATAGGGGTGCTGCCTCGCAGTAAGGAGACCTGGGGTTGCTTCCCGGTCCTCCTTGCATGAAGTTTGCATGTTCTCCCCGTGTCTGTGTGGGTTTCCTTCGGGTGCTCCTGTTTCCTCCCACAGTCCAAAGACATGCAGGTTAGATGCATTGGTGATCCTAAATTGTCCCTAGTGTGCTTGGTGTGTGTTTGTGTGTCCTGTGGTGGGATGGCGCCCTGCCCGGGATTTGTTTCTGCCTTGTGCCGAGTGTTGGCTGGGATTGGCTCAAGCAGACCCCCATGACCCTGTGTTAGAATATGACTGACATATATATATGTCATATATACAGTATATATATATATATATACAGTGTATCTATATATACAGTGTATATATATATATATATATATATATATATATATATATATATATATATATATCATATATACAGTGTACATATATATATATATGTCATATATACGATGTATATATATATAGTGGCGGATGGCCTAGATCCATGACTGGCCAGGACGCCCCTTCGTTATATGCTCGGGGGGAGCAGCCATGGACTGTGCAATACCTCCCCCTGGACGCTAGATGGCCACCCCCCTTGGTTGGAGCGGTGACTTGGTTTCCCACAGGGTTCCATGGGAATTGGAGTCGGGTGCAGCCCTGTTGGGTCCCACAGGTGCCACGAGGGGGTGCTGCAGCTGGAACACCTGAGCCCTTATGGGCAGTGTTTTCATCACACCTGGAAGTGCAGCCAGAACTCGGCAATCAAGCACCTGGAGCACTTCTGGGTGAACTATAAAAGGGGCCAGCAGCCACCACTCCAGGTGCCAGTCAGGAGGAGGAGGATGAGGTTGCCTGAGAGTAGTGGTGGAGGAAGATTAAGAGAGTGCTTTGCTTTAGGTGCTTTATTTACACTTGGGACTGTGTTGTGCCTGTGGGGATTACGGGAAAGATATGCCCCACAGGTGAAGAAAAATAAAAGTATGGAACTTAAATTGTTTGTTTGAAATTAAAAATTTACAGAAGCTCAAGAAAAATATAAAAAATATAACAAATCACAACACACACAAGAACTTCTGGCTTGGGTAATAAGGTCTTCTACTCTCCAGTTACATATAGGCTGCCATATATAATTGGTTACACAAAGAGTGTTTCTTTAACAATAGTTAAAAATAAAACAAATAAAAAATAAAAACAACCAAGAATCTGCACTTTTGGACAAAATCCTTTCTAACTTCTCTCTCTGTCTTGGCCTCTTTCTAATTGTTTGTCTAGAAGGACATAACTTAGTTTAAACAACCAGAATGTTCATTTCCTGTAGCTATATCCTTTTGTGTTTCGACTCTTGCATCCTTTCTAGTGCAACATTTATTACTTAACATCTGCAGTGACATTGTGCTCTGCTAAGCCTGCTTAGCAAATTTCTGGTGTCTTTACTCGTTTTTTGGCCCAGTTGCTCTCAAATGAAGCAACAATGATTTTGTTTTTGCAGATGTCTTGTGTATGTTTTGAGTTAAAGGAGCTACTTCCCTTTTGTTTTTTTAGTACAGTCAGCCCACTCACCTTGGCATCAGCTGCTACATTTCTTTCAGGCAATCTGCATCCCCTCTTACAGTAAAATACTACTTTTTTGCAGCAGCATGTGAATTAATCTTGTGGTAGGTGTCTTATATGTATTAACTACTTGTGTCTTTGACCCTGGAGTATTGCATAGTTTAGTGTTGGAGTTCGCAGTTTCTGAACGACCACAGGATGTACAGGTTTTCATTATAGTAATGTTCTTTACTAGTAGACAACTACTACTGCTAATGGAACATAGTTCATTGCCTTGATTTGATTGCTTTTTAAGAGTCTGAACTGAGTTTTTATTTTTCCCCAATAACCAGATACTAGCTATCAAATTGCTAATGACACCACAGTTCATGGACTGATTAATGGAAAAGATGAGACCAACCTACAAAACCCTATGAAGAGAAAAGAGGAAAAAAAAGGAACAGTCTCTAGCCTACAGCCATCTAGTCCACCCCTACCCCACCACCAAGTGGTAGTTATTCACCAGTGGTGGTACGAAATGAATATAAGACACAGAACTAAAAAAAGGAATTGTAAAAAGATTTTAAAAGGTTAGGAAGAGGACACTCTTATAACTTAGAGGTTAAAGCAAAATTTTGTGCTATTTGCCTAATGAGAAAAGTCTACATTTTATAGATGAAAAGGATAATTCCAATCAGTCCAAAAGAAGAAGCATGCTATATGTTGAAGAGAATATTCAAAGATTGAATCGTAGAAAGGAGAGAAAGAATCACAAGGAGACAATCATAGAACATGTGGATAAAGGTGGTGGACATGTTGAGAGAGCACAGGACGTACAAAGGGCTGGGAGCAAATCCCATGGTATAACATTTAATGGGGTAGGCCTAAGATAATCAAAGTGTTACACAATAGAACTTAACGGGTTGACAGTTAAGGCTTCAGGACCAGAGAGTTATTCTTAAAAATGTTAATCCAGGACAACAAAAAGGCAAGGGAAAAGTTGGTATGAAGCTTTAATTAGAATATTATGCAATAGTGTCGAGACTGGTTTATTGATGGAGATAGACAGATAGAGATGCTCATTTGCCAAAGCTATTGAGGCCTGTAATCACCACCGTTTTAATATCATGAATGTGAACTTAAACTGAAAACTTGGCATATTCTTTGGTATCATACATTTAAGTTTTGGTTTCTTAACATTTTGCTGTAAATGTCAATTCCTTTTGTCCTTTAGAAGAAGATTATATTCTGGCATAGTCTTTTTGGCCAACATTTTTGCTAGAAAATTCTATTTCTGAAACAAACCTAGAAGAATTCTTAAAATACTGTATTTTTGTGAGACAATGAATGAAATAAAATTATTATTCATAGGCACTTTAAAAATCTAACAACATATGCTACATCTCACCTTTTGTGATGTTTTTTATTTTCTAACCCACAAATACTTGCATATGATTTGTAGTTAACTAACAGAAGTGACTCCTGGAGGAAATATATGCATTTCAGTCTTCGCTTAAAGCAGAATTAATCTCCCAGGACTAATTTCGTTTTAATTCCTTCAGTCCCATGACTCTCTTGTATAATAGATTGTGCTTTCTACTCTTGATTAAAATTCACATTTAGCCCTTTAAGGTAAGTACTCGTTGTACCGAGACCATTTTGTCACCTTTGTGAACGCTGGCCCGGACACACACAGACGGACATCTTAAGTTCACCACACACTATTTATTTACAATATTTACAATATCAAAAACTCGTGCACACAAACCCCAGTGCCTCTTGCACCATTCCCCCAATGTCCAGGCCTCACAGTCTTTGTGCCTCTCTCTTGGCCGCCTCCAGTCCTCTCTCCAGCTCTGTCCACTTCCACCCGACATCCACCAATGACTGGAGGGAGGCGGTCCCTTAAATAGGAACCCGGATGGGCTCCAGCTGCTTCCCGGCACTCCTCTGAAGACACGCCCCAGTGTGGCGGAAATGCCGGCTGCGCACCCAGAAGCCCTCCGGGTGTCCCCTGTCTTCTTCCCCCCAGCACTTCCTGTTGTGGTGGAAGTGCTGGGCTCCAGACTTTTACAGGCACCGGGGCGCCGCCTGGCGGTGGCCATGGGTCCCTACAGGGCTGGCCTTCCAAGCCCTTTACCCGAGGCCCCCAACATAACCAGGGCAGACACGCCCTCGTGGTCTGGAGGAGGCACAAGCCCTTCTCCGGTCCTCCTGGGCGTCAATGCCACACCTTCTAATTACAGGTTTCTAGTATTAGTCCAACAATAGCCCGAGTGGTTATAGAGGACAATGAGCTATCTCAAAACCAGTTCCTAGAAAAAGAAATGTAGTGATAGTTGGGGACTTGATCATTAGGGGAACCGAAGCACAGGTTTCCTCCAGAGACGTTTGCTCAAGAGACAGAGAATCTCACATGGTGTGTTGGCTTCCCATCTCACGAATTGTAGACCACCCTGGAAGGACAGATTGGCTCTTGGACAGCAAGGCGATGGATCCAGTGGTCATTGTACATGTTGGAACAAAGTAAATACATAAAAGTAGTCTGTCAGTTCTGTGATCCAAAGTGCAAGAATTAGGTGCCAGGCTGAGGAGCAAAACTGAAAAGGTGGTCTCTGATGTTCTGCCTGTGCCACGCACCAATCCAGGTAAGATTGAAGAGATCAGACTGCTTAAAGCATGACTCAAATCTTGATGCAGGGTAGAAAAGTATAGGTTTATGGGACATTGAGACTCCTTTAGGAACAGTCTGCCACAACGGGTAACATCTGAACTATAGGGACACAAATGTGTTAGGGAGGCATACGAGTAGGTTAGTTGAAGATTGTTTAAATTAGGGTACGGGGGTCAGGGAGTTTAGGACATGCCAGGTTTAGAACTGTATATGGATGAACAAACAATAGTGTAAAAATAAAAAAGCATAGTAAAATAAATACTAACTCAACATTTAAATATAAAAGTAAAACATGTAACACATTGAAAATAGCTAGCCTTAATACTAGAAGTATCAAAAATAAAATAAGTGAGTTGGAGTTGTATGGACAAGAGCATAATTATGATATTACAGAAATAACAGAAACCTGGCTAAATAACAAAAGATGGGGATCAGTATAACGTAGAGGCATATATATTTTTAAGAAGGACAGACAGAACAGAAAAGGAGGTATGGTTGCTGTTTATGTCAGACAGAATTTAAAAACAAGTCCTCTTCAGTAGGACAATGAGCCCCATCTGAGTGACCACATGGGGCTTCACCTGGAAAGCATTAGGGAAAGATATCTTTTTAGTTATATTAAAACGGCAAATTTACAGGGGTATATTATAGTCATAGGGGACTTTACTGAAATATTAACTGGGATAACCTTGGAAATAGCGCAGCACAAGAGTTTCTAGAAGTAATAAGTGACGGTTTATTTAACATAGTATTCTAAAGCACCAACATGGAGTGAAGCCTGTTTAGGTTTAGTATGTTATAATAATCAGGATAGAATTGGAGGTGTACAGGTAAGTGTATGGTCAAGTGACCATAATATAATACAATTCCCAGTGTTTTTGAAGAGTGCAGATGCAAAGACTAAAACTGTTTAACTTTGGTTGAGCAAATTTTGAGATATGGTTATGTCTAAGGAGGATAAAGAGGGATAGGCTTTTAAGTGTGGAGACAATCAAGGAACAGTGGAACAGATTTAAAAACTTTTTACATCTAATGCAGGACAAGTACATACCTAAATTTGGAATTACAGTGGTGCCTCGGTTGGCAAGCATAATTTGTTCCGGAAACGTGCTTGTAATCCAAAACACTCATATATCAAAGCGAATTTCTCCATAAGAAATAATGAAAACATAGATGATTCGTTGTACAACCCAAAAATATTCATATAAAAATTATTATTACAAAATCTAAAGTAAAAATATGCAAAACAAATTAACCTGCACTTTACCTTTGAAAAGAATCGTGGCTGGTGTGAGGGAGACGAGAGATAGGAGAGGAGGAGGAGGAGAATTATTGTGTAGGACAACTTTCACTCTAACTACCGGAATCACTGTTATTTGTTGGCTCACTGGAATCTTTTTCTTTTTTTGCAAATTTAACAAGGAAACCTATACAATGACAGCTGCTTTTGCCTGAAGAGTCACCCCACTTGGACTATAAGCGCCTACCATCGATGGGTGATACAAGGAACATTATAACATTATAAATGCAAGAGCACAGTATTACTTAGCCACTAGCCTGGTCACGACCCTGCCTGTTTGCTGTGTCTCTGCATTAGGAGAGCAGTAGATCCCGCTACAATAAACAACCATGCTGTTCTTGTTTCACGCTGAATAAAGCTGGTTTTGCTAAAGTACTGAGACTCAGCTTCGTATTTTGGGGTGCATGACAGGGACTTGCACATTACAGCACACACATGTGGTCACCATACTATAGTAAACAGTATACGCTCATACGCATGTTGACTATACAGTGTGAACGGAACCCGGGCACAGACAGGCAGACATGTTGTTTTCCACCACCACATGTTTATTTACAATACTATTTACAATAAAGTTTAGTGCAAACAAACCCCAAGTCCCCAAAATCCAGGCCTCTCACACACGTTGCCTTTCTTCTGGCCGCCTCCACTCTCGCTCCTCGTGCTTCATCCTGCTTCCACCCAATTCCAGCCTCAAATGAAGGGAGGCGGGGCCTTTTATCTTCACCCGGATATGCTCCAGGTGCTCCCCGGCAATCACCCGCCGACATGCCCCGGTGTGGTGGAAGTGCCGGCTGTACTCCCGGAAGCACTCCAGGTGTCCCCGCTTCTCTTCCCCCCAGCACTTCCTGGTGTGGCGGAAGTGCTGAGGTCCAGGGTTCCCAAATCATTGGGGCGCCCCCTGGCGGTGACCACGGGCCCCTACAGGGTTGGGCTTTCAAGCCCTCAACCCGTGGCCCCCAGAGCAACCAGGGTGGCGGCCCCCATGTGATCCAAGGTGGGCACACGCCCTCTTCCGGTCCCTCAAGGTGTCCCAGCCGGGTCGTCACCCCTGGCATCTCTGACAACAGTCATAGCCGAAATTATCAGCACCCCTGGAATTTTCCCAGAAAATGCACCATGTCTGCCAGAAAACTGTTGCAATTACAAATGTTTTGGTATACACATGTTTATTTCCTTTATGTGCATTGGAACAACACAGAGAAACAGAGAAAAAAAGCCAAATCTGACATTTCACACAAAATTCAAAAACCGGGCTGAACAAAATTATTGGCGCCCTCCACTTAATATTCAGTTGCACGCCCTTTGGAAAAAATAACTGAAATCAAGCACTTCCCATAACCATCAACAAGCTTGTTACACCTCACAACTGGAATTTCCGACCACTCTTCTTTAGCAAACTGCTCAAGGTCTCTCAGATTTGAAGGGTGCCTTCTCTCAACAGCAATTCTGAGATCTCTCCATAAGTGTTCAGTTGGATTTAGATCCGGACTCATTGCTGGTCACTTCAGAACTCTACAGCGCTTTGTCTTCAACCATTTCTGGGTGCTTTTAGAGGTATGTTTGGGGTCATTGTCCTGCTGGAACACACATGACCTCTGACGCAGACCCAGCTTTCTGACAATGGGCCCTACATTGCGTCCCAATATCTTTTGGTAGTCTTCAGATTTCATGATGCCTTGCACACAGTCAAGGCATCCTGTGCCAGAGGCAGAAAAACCTCCACCACGTTTGACTGTAGGTACTGTGTTCTTTTCTTCATAGGCCTCATTCCGTTTTCAGTAAACAGTAGAATGATGAGCTTTACCAAAAAGCTGTACCTTGGTCTCATCTGTCCACAAGACGTTCGCCAAGAAGGATTTTGGCTTCCTCAAGTACATTTTGGCAAACTCCAGTCTGGCTTTTTTTATGTTTCTGTGTCAGCAGTGCGGTTCTCCTGGCTCCCCTGCCATAGCGTTTCATTTCATTCAGATGTCGACTGATAGTTCGAGCTGACACTGTTGCACCCTAAGTCTGCAGAACAGCTTGAATATGTTTTGAAGTTGATTGGGGCTGTTTATCCACCATTCAGACTATCCTTCGTTGCAGTCTTTTATCAATTTTTCTCTTCTGTCCACGTCCAGGGAGATTAGCTACAGTGCCATGTGTTGTGAACTTCTTGATTATGTTGCACACAGTGGACAAAGGAACATGAAGATCTCTGGAGATGGACTTGTAGCCTTGAGACTGTTGATATTTTTCCACAATTTTTGTTCTCAAGTCCTCAGACAATTCTCTCCTCTTCTTTCTGTTCTCCGTGCTTAATGTGGCACACTCAGATACACAACAGAAAGGTTGAGTCAACGTTTTTCCATTTTAACTGGCTTCAGGTGTGATTGCTAAGTTGCCAGCACCTGTTTCTTGCTACAGGTGAGTTCAAATGAGCATCATATGCTTGAAATAAAATGATTTACCCACAATTTTGAAAAGGTGCCAATAATTTTGTCTGGCCCATTTTTGGAGTTCTGTGTGACATGATGTCAGATTTGTCTTTTTTTCTCTGTTTTTTTGTGTTGTTTCAATGCACATAAAGGAAATAAACATGTCTATACCAAAACATTTGTAATTGCAACAATTTTCTGGGAGAAATGGTGCATTTTCTGGGAAAATTCCAGGGGTGCTGATAATTTCGGCCATGATTGTATGACTGAAGCATGCCGACTAGGAACGAGAATGAGAGACGATTACCCACAATCCCAATGTGATGCTCAGAGGACAAAGCGTATACGTACTACTCGTATTGCAAGACCTTACTCGTTTATCAAGTTAAAATTTATAAAAAATTTTAGCTCGTCTTGCAAAACACTCGCAGACCAACTTACTCGCAATCCAAGGTTTCACTGTAATAGGAAACTTAAAAAAAACTATGCAGTTGATTAATAAAGAGTTAAACAAGAATCTGCACAGGAAAATGCAGTTGTATAAGGCATATAAGACTAATAACTCCAAAGTGAATTGTAAGGTGTATGAGAACATGAGAGCAAACTTTAAAAAGGATATTAGGGAGGCTAAAAGACAGTTAGAGAGGAATATAGCAGATGAGGCAAAAGACAACCCAAAGAGATTCTTTCAGTATTTAAGTAGTAAAAAATAAGTCAAGGAAGCACATCAGGAATAGTAAAGGGGAATTAAAACATACACATATTGAGATAGCAGATGCTCTAAATATCAATTTTTTGAGGTTTTCACAAGTGAGGGAGTGAATAACCTCACAGCAGTAAATGGAATTACAAAGGGGGTACTGAGTGATATAGAAATTGCAGAGGGAGAAGTACTGCTCAAATTAAACAGGCTGCAATCAAACAGATCTCCAGGACCAGATAATATTTACCCTTAAGTTCTAAAGAAGGTTAGTGAGTACATATATTAACCCTTGATGTATATTTTAGGATGTCACTGTGCAATGGTGAATTTCTGAAGGACTGGAAGATAGCAAATATTATCCCATTATATAAAAAGAGTGACTGGGAGGATCCAAGCAACTATAGGCCAGTAAGTTTAACGTACATCACAGTAAAATTAATGGAAGGAATGATTAAAGATAAGATTGAGCAGCACGTGGCAAGTACAGGAGTTTTTCTGAAGAGTCAGAATGGATTCAGAAGTAGGAGGTCATGGTTTACCAATATGCTGGAATTCTACGAGGAAGCAACAAAAGTGTATGATCAAAGTGGAGCATTTGATATTATTTATTTTGACTTTCAGAAGGCATTTCAGAAGCGCTTTGGCCACAGCATTCCTATGTTGTTTTAAATGTGCTATATAAATAAATTGACATTGACATTTGACAAGGTGCCACATAACAGGCTGACCATCAAACTAAAAGAAGTGGGAGTTCAGGGTGATGTTTTCAGATGGGTGCAGAATTGGCTCAGACAGAGGAAGCAGAGGGTGATGATGCAAGAAACCTCTTCAGAATTGACTGATGTTAAGAGTGGTGATCCACAGGGGTCAGTGCTAGGGTCGGTGCTATTTATAATATTTTATATATATATATATATATATATATATATATATGTATATATATGATTTGAATAGGAATATAAGTAACAAGCTGATTAAGTTTGCAGATGATACAGACATTTGGGCTTGGGTTTTTAACTCATTGACAGCAACATGTACATTGAATGATTTTTTTTTTCTTTGCTTATATGCTTGAATAAAAGTGCATGTGTTTATTTGAAATTTGGACTAAAGTCTTCACAAATTCTACACTTCATATCATTATTAGTACAACATGGAAAAACTTTCTGTTTTAGGTATGTGTTCAACATTGCTTGCCTCACATGTCCTGTCATCCTACACTTACACAGATCATTGTGGACACGAAACACACAAGAAATGTATGTATTCCAAATAATGATGTATTATTTACTCTATACAACTCCAGGCACCTCACACCCAGATAAACACACTTGAACACTGAGAATTTTGCGACTAACTTCAGCTCTGTTGGGTTAGCAGGGTGAGGGGGAGGAAGGGATAGCAGGTTGCTTGCTGCTTGTGCTGATTGACACATTTACAAAACAAAAGACTGTGATGAGGAGAGGTGCAAAGGAATTTAAGGTGGCCAGGGATTACAATTTTTTTTGTAGGCTTCAGGGATTCTAGAGTTAAAAGTGCAGAGACTTTTCAGTTTAGACAAAAGGAGATTAAGAGGTGACATGATTGAAGTGTTGAAAATTATGAAGGGAATTAGCACAATACATTAAGACTGTTATTTTAAAACAAGTTCATCAAGAACACAGACACACAACTGGAAATTTGTTAAAGAAACTTGTACGTTTTGTACACACATTAGAAAGTGCTTCTTTACACAGAGAACCATAGGCAAATATAATAAGCTGCCAAGTAGTGTGGTAGACCAAGGACTTTAGAGACTTTCAAAGGTAGACTTGATGTTATTTTAGAATAATTAAGTGGATAGGAACTGCAAGCTCTGTTGGGCTGAATGGCCTGTTCTCATCTAGATTGTTCTAATATGCTACTAAGGAGACTGGCATAAATATCATGCATCATGCTGAAGTGAAGGTGGAGATTATTACTATAGGTGATGCTTAGTGAACTGTAATGAGGTCAATAAATGGTGTTTCTTACAAGCTGAGGATTTATGATACTCAACTTGTAATAGTTTAATAAAGTTTACACTATGAGAACAGAAATAATCCAGCTAAATGGTAATGAATGTACTGCCAAGCAATTTCTGCATCCAAAATGCAGTACTGAGATTTGACTGGGGAGATGCTCTAATGATGATGATAAAGTTAAGCAGTAACTGTGGCTAAGATCATGATCACGAATGAACTTAAGGTTAATCAAAGCACAAGAAGAAAGAAAGAAAGAAAGAAAGAAAGAAAGAAAGAAAGAAAGAAAGACAGTCAACAAGTTAGAAAGAAACCATGAGTAGAGTTGAAGGGGTGGTTGTGGGGGCCTAGCCTCCCCCCTTACGGGGTACATTATGTTACTAAAATAAACCCGTAATAAAATGTGTTTTTTCCTCAAAGTTATTTTTTTTAATTGGGGTTGTATAGTGTAACTTTATATTCTGAACCATTCACAACATTTGACTTGGGACATTATGCAAATATGTAGCAATACAGCTATGACTCGAAAAATGTTATGTTATGTCATTTTCTAACCACCTTAATCCTGACCATTGTTTCAAGGAGTGCTGGAGCCTATCCTAGCTTGTATGTGGTACAAGGAAGGAAACAACTCTGGACAGGGCACCAGTCCATTGAATGGGGAACACACATACACACAATTTAGAGTCATCAATTCGCATGCACGTCTTTGAGCATTGATCAGACACCCTTGCAAACACAGAAAGAACATACGCACTCCACGAAGGGAAGACCAGGGGCATGAACCCTGGTCTCCTTACTGCAAGGAAGCAGTACTTTCACTGCGACACTGTGTTCCCCAAACATTAAAAATGTAATTGTTTTTTTATTTCTGCCTGCCCTGATAGATTTCACTCCACATTGGACAGGCATCTTAGGCTAAATGCAATCAGAAAATAAGGTTAAAATAAAAGATAAATAAAAGAACATATTAGTGAACCAAACAAACTAAATGAAGCATAAAAGGCAGACACTGAAGGAACACAGGACAGATGCAAGTTTTATATTTCAACATTTTTCAATGGAAAAGAAATACTCTTTCAGTACCTCTTTGCAGGAGCAGCTGCCAACTTTCCGTACAACATGCGCCACACACAGGCTTATGAACATTTAAAAGATCAAGCCTCAGCTATCCTGAAATCTCTCACTCTCCTGTCTCTCTTCCCCCAAACTCCCTTCACTCTGGACACTTTTCGCATATCAGGACATCCCTCAAGCCTCTAAGGACTTCTCCCCTTTTAAATAATTATACAGATGTCAATTCTGGGGCATATTTGATATTTTAAAAGAAGAATGGGAAGAAGAGGCTCTTCCCGCTACCAATATATTAGAATATATCATGCAATAGATTTGGAAAGATTCATTCTTTACTCAAAAGTCATATGGAAGAGGAGCAGCAGTACAGGTCCGATATTACGATTGAGGCATGTCTCTTCTTGAATTCTACCCGAGAGATCAGGTCATGGTTCTGGTTCCTACCTCCCACACTAAATTACTTTCCCACTGGCAAGGTCCTAAAGTTAAGGAGAGAAAAGGACTCATTGATTATCTGGTGAAACATCCCAATTGTTGACCGACCAAGCAGGTCTACCATGTAAATCTGCTGAAGCTATGGAAAGACAGGGATTCTGATTCCTCCTCCGGTCAGCCCTACTCAATCTTTGCTCAAAAATAACCCTAACTTTGGTGTGGATTTAAGTCCCAGAAAAAGACGGGAGCTTGAAGCAGTTATCCTGTCTGTCCCAGAGGTAGTGAGTGAAATGCCTGGAAGGACCTCTCTGATTGCGCATGATAATGTGACAGAACCTGGGGTTATAGTTCGAGAATGCCCATATCGCCTTCCCAAGGTAAAAACTGCTGAAATGGAGTTTGAGATCAAGTGCATGCTGGAACTAGGAGTGATCGAGGAAAGTCATAGCCCATGGTCCAGTCCCATCATTTTGGTCTGTAAGCCTGACGGGAGTTGGAGGTTTTACAATGACTTCCGTCGATTTAATCAGGTCTCCCAGTTTGATACTTATCCAATGCCATAATAGGACAACCTCCTCGAGAGGCTAGGACAGGCTAAATATTTGACCACTCTTGACATGACAAAGGGGTACTGGCAGTTTCCTTTAACAGACTCTGCAAAGACTAAGACTGCATTTAGCAGCCTAGTAGTCATTGGCAGTAATGTGTCCTTCCATTTGGGTTAAACAGGGCTCCTGTGACTTTCCAGCATCTGGTGGATAAAGTGCTCATAACTCCGTAGTGCTGCCTACCAGGATGACGTGGTCATCTACTCCAGCACATGGGAGGAACACCTACAGCAGGTCTGAGTGGTATTACAGACACTTGGTGAGGCTGGACCACAGATTAATCCCAAGAAATGCTTCTTTGGAAAGAACAAAGCCATGTATTTATGCAACCTGTTGGGTCGGGGTACCGTGAAGCCAGAGTGGTCCCAAAGTAGATGCCATATTGAAATGGTCCTATCCATGAACCAAGTGGCAAGTCCAAGCCTTTTTCGGCTTAGCGGGATACTACTGCCTGAGATACCCTTGACTGATTTGACAAAAAAAGAGGACCCAAACAATGTGGTATCAAAATGGTCCCAAAAAAGCTAGAAAAGAAGCTAAGGAAGGAATAGAAGGTAACGAAGGTAAAGAAAGTCATCACAATCGAAACGAAGAAGGAAATTGTGCAGAAATATGAGAGTGGCGTTACATTATTTTTTTATGGGAAAAATAGTCTTGAGTTATAACCATCCCTCGCGAACGAAGTCAAGGGTCCACTGTGTGTGTGTGTGTATATATATATATATATATATATATATATATATATATATATATATATATATATATATATATAGTGGAACCTCGGTTTACAAGTAACTTGGTTTCACGAGTGTTTTGCGCACGTCTCTGTCTCCTTATCTCATGGCACACTCACTCACTCTCTCTCTCTCTCTCTCTCTCTCTCTCTCTCTCTCTCTCTGGCAATCGTCTCCTATTCTCCGTAAGAGCGTATATTGTTTACTACAGCATTGTGACTGTGTGTGTGTGTGTGCGCACGTGTGTGCTGTGAAGTGCGAGTCCCCATCTTGCGCCCCAAAACACGAAGGTGAGCCTCAGTACTTTAACAACACCAGCTTTATTCAGCTTGAAACAGCAACCTCGCTGTTATTTATTGTAGCGGGATCTTTATAATGTTCCTTGTATCACCCATCGACGGCAGGCGCTTATAGCATGTCTGCGATCTTTTTGGATGTGCTTATACGGTGAACTGCTACAGCGCTGGGAGACTGCAATTGCTTTGGGATGCTCTTCCGCGTGTCGTCCCGTTGGGTGGAATCCCACAAGAGTTTAGAAACTCACTCACACCAGCCATGATTCTTTTAAAGGTAAAGTGCGGGTTAATTTGTTTTATGTATTTTTACTTTATATTTTGTATTAATCATTTTTATATGAATAGTTTTGGGTTGTGGAACGAATCACTCGAGTTTCCATTATTTCTTATGGGGAAATTCTCTTTGATATACGAGTGCTTTGTACTGCGAGCACGTTTCTGGAACAAATTATGCTCGCAAACCGAGGTTCCACTGTATATATATATATATATATATATATTATATATATTGTGGCAGTAGGGGGCAGTAGTGCACCCTCGAACCCTCAGGTACGACTCCTGACACCAGGTAACAGTCCAAGACCTTTTATTTTCTTTCCACAGTGCACCAAGCACCTTCCACACTCTTCACAAATAAACACACTCCAATAAACACAATAACCTCTCCTCCTCGCCCAGACACTTTGCTCCTCTCCCACCCAGCACAGCTCAGTGTCTGGACTGAGGCAGCGTCCTTTTATAGCCCCTGACCCGGAGGTGTTCCTGTCCCAGGAGTCCACAGTTCCCTACTCCTTCCGGGTCAGGGCAATAAGTCCATTACTTCAACCCGGGAGCACGCCATACCTTCCTGTCACATGACCGTGACGTACTCCCGGGTCATAAGGCACAACGGAGCCCATAAGTCCCCCCACAGCGACTCCTGGTGGCGCCCAAGGTATCCAGCAGGGCTGTGTATACACACCACAGAGTCCATAAGGCCCTGCTGGACCTCGAGCACGATCCGCTGTCTGGAGAGCTCCTCCTGTCGGCCTGGGGTGCGGACGGCCTCGGAAGCCGGCAGTCTTCCACAGTTCCCCCCCCTTAGTGACGACTTCTGGGGCGGAGCGTCCGGCCCGAAGGGCGTCCTCCTCCAGGAGGGCCAGCGTCATCCGGCCCTGAATGCGTTGTCCCTGTCCTCAGCGAACCTTGGAGGGACGGTGTACTTCCTGTCCCCCCGGGGACAATAGCGCCTCTCGTGGCCCGGTTGCCGGCAATTATAGCAGCGACGAAGCCCTCCCGGTTGCTTCCCTCTGCGGGACCAAAAACACCTCGGGAACTCCGTCAGCGTCAACTCCGCCCCTTCACCTGCCAGGGAGGGCATTACGGCCGCTTGGCTGCCCTCAAGCCTTCTCTTCATTATGTCGGTAGACCCACCTTTCCTTTGGGGATCTCCGCTTGATTTGGGGCTTGCGCTCAGCCTGAGACCCTCCATGGAAAGAGGGGAGCCTCTTTACTGTCTGCACACCCGTTTCCTTACGTTTACTAGGAGCGGCTTCATTAGCACCGTCTCGCCCGATGAACAGCACCAGTCAGCTGCACCGGCACGAGCGGCGCTTCCGCCGGCACTCCCATCACCGGCGTTACCCCGCATTTATGACCGGTCGGGTCCTCGGGAGCCGTACTGCTCCGGAAAGCCACGCCACGCCGCATGCCCCGGGCCGTTTGCTCCCGTCGCCGACCATTCGGTCATCATGCCCCAGTCCCTTGTCGGGCACACAGTGCTTTGACACGCGCTACTCATTCTCAGCGGTGCCCGATCGCACTGTGTCCCCTTACACTCTACGACACGGGAGGGACTCACCTGTACTCCCGCATCGATCATCTCCGGAGGTTCCCGGCCCAGCCGCTGCACGTAGTCCTGTAGACGCTTTAACGGGGCTGCAGCCGCGCTCCCAAGTCCTCCACACACGTTCCTTCAGCTGTTGTAAGTCCTGTAAGAAACGGTGCAGGGGCTCGAGGTATTTCTCGAGACCCCGTAAGTCCAAACAGTCAGTTATCACGGCCGGCTGCATTGTCGCTTCCGCGTTGAGCTTACCTTCCGGCCGGGAACCAATGAGCACGTCGCCTCCAGGCACGTGTTCCGCTGGGTCGCGCACAGGCTCCTGGGAGTTGGAGTCTTCAGAGGGACGGCTGGCTACTACAAGCCGCTGCGATCTGCCTTCTCCTTTACGCGGCAGACTCGCCAGCCACAACCCGTCCCTCTTTGTCGGCGGCTTTTCTTTCGGCGGCGCCCGCCGCCTTCCCTCCCTTCGAGGAGGCTCGGACCCGTTAGGGGCGACCGCCTCGTCGGCGGACTCGGATTTCCTCCACCGTCCGACACCCCGCGGTGACCAGTCTGTTGTCCCCAACCGCGGATGTCTCTAGCCGCCTTTCACCGCGACTTGCCTTCTGGGAGCCGCGGCCATTTTGCCGAGGCATGAGGCCGTCATCCAAGACGCCGCTGCAATCCTCCCGGCGGACGTCTGCAAAATAGGAAAAAAAAGACGGGACGTCGGGCGGTTTACCTGCAGCCGCCTCCGCAATGGAATGCGGCACCCCCGGACCGTCTAGGGAGTATGATGCGCTCGGCAATTGTCCGTGTCCCGGGTCTTTCGCGGCCCGGGCTTGTTTGGCCCGTATCAGCGCTCTGTCTTCCTCGCTCCCGGTCAGGAGGGTCCAGGACATCGCGGCGTCCGTCATGCCCTGCAGGCGGCTGGGACTGACCTTCTTTTTTCCCGTTTTCTTTCCCATGGTCCTGTAGAGCGGGATAGCACGCCGTGTTGCCGCTTCCTTGGCAGTGGGTGGTGTTGTGCACCTCCGTGTACAGATGGGGAATCCCCTGAGGGTTGTCTGCCCACACAAAATTTGTTTGTTATGCAGGTCCTCTGCCAACAGACGTTCGAATCCTGCCGACACGCCAGTGTGGCAGTAGGGGGCAGTAGTGCACCCTCGAACCCTCAGGTACGACTCCTGACACCAGGTAACAGTCCAAGACCTTTTATTTTCTTTCCACAGTGCACCAAGCACCTTCCACACTCTTCACAAATAAACACACTCCAATAAACACAATAACCTCTCCTCCTCGCCCAGACACTTTGCTCCTCTCCCACCCAGCACAGCTCAGTGTCTGGACTGAGGCAGCGTCCTTTTATAGCCCCTGACCCGGAGGTGTTCCTGTCCCAGGAGTCCACAGTTCCCTACTCCTTCCGGGTCAGGGCAATAAGTCCATTACTTCAACCCGGGAGCACGCCATACCTTCCTGTCACATGACCGTGACGTACTCCCGGGTCATAAGGCACAACGGAGCCCATAAGTCCCCCCACAGCGACTCCTGGTGGCGCCCAAGGTATCCAGCAGGGCTGTGTATACACACCACAGAGTCCATAAGGCCCTGCTGGACCTCGGAGCACGATCCCGCTGTCTGGAGAGCTCCTCCTGTCGGCCTGGGTGTGCGGACCGGCCTCGGAAGCCGGCAGTCTTCCACAATATATATATATATATATATATACACAGTATATTGTCACACACGTGCGATTAGGAGGCAGCTAAAGGGCTTAAATAACGGTAATACTACGCCAGACCTGGTGGTAGCAGAGTGTGCTGACTGTCTCTCTGTCTCTTGCAGACCATTCCTGGGAAATTCCATCTGGTTTCGGCGCCACTGATGATGTCAATTCCGGTCCATAAGACGTCACTTCTGGTTCCAGCATGGATTACCTAATTTCCTATTCCAGCACTTAAAACCACCATCTTACCTCCACTTAATTAGCTCTGTTTTGGACTCTGTCTTGTAAACAGCTCAACTCTTTCAAACCTTTTTGCAGCCAGGATCATATTATACGGGTGGCTGCCCCAAACCTTTGTGACTGTCTGGAGTTAATTTGTTTATATATATATATATATATATATATATATATATATATACAGTACAGGCCAAAAGTTTGGACACACCTCCTCATTCAATGTGTTTTCTTTATTTTCATGACCATTTACAGCACTCCATCACTCTCCTTCTTGGTCAAATAGCCCTTACACAACCTGGAGGTATGTTTGGGGTTATTGTCCTGTTGAAAAATAAATGATCGTCCAACTAACCTGACTTCTGCACAACACAACTGCTGGTCCCAACCCCATTGATAAAGCAAGAAATTCCACTAAATAACCCTGATAAGGCACACCTGTGAAGTGAAAACCATTTCAGGTGACTACCTGTTGAAGCTCATCGAGAGAATGCCAAGAGTGTGCAAAGCAGTAATCAGAGCAAAGGGTGGCTATTTTGAAGAAACTAGAATATAAAACATGTTTTCAGTTATTTCACCTTTTTTGTTAAGTACATAACTCCACATGTGTTCATTTATAGTTTTGATGCCTTCAGTGAGAATCTACCAATGTAAATGGTCATGAAAATAAAGAAAACACATTGAATGAGGAGGTGTGTCCAAACTTTTGGCCTGTACTGTATATGTATTTATATATATATATAAAATATATGTTTACTTAATTTTACAGCTAAATTAAAAAAAATCCTTTTAATTTTCTTTACAGCTATTGAAAAAACATCTAGAAAAACAATCATAAACACAATTCTATGCTAGGTATAGTTTCACATCCCAGCTACATAAATATTCAAATATACTATACTGTCAACTGTGAAATTTTTGAGATGAAACCTTCCTTTGCTTAAATTTTACATCCTTTTGGCACCAGAGATAATTAATGAAATCAAATATCTCCATAATAAAATGTTTCAATAATCTCAAATGTTCAATTCTCACAGCAATGGCAAAATTAATATAGAAAATATATATTCAGGAGGAGTGAAAGTTGACATTTATTGTATTCATTAAACTAGGATTTAATGATATTACATGAGTCTATAGCAGAGCACTTTTCAGGGAGAGAAGCAGCTATTTTAAATAATTTCTTTTGTTATAAGATGGATGGTTAGCCCAAGGGTAGAAGTTGTTCAGAGATGTTTTATTAAGCTTATCAGCCATATATGGAAAAATATAGCAACATGGCAGATCTTGTAACCATTCAAAATCATCAGCAAACAGTACAAATTATATACTTTATTTTAAATAAAGTACAGAGCTACAAGAAGGGGACCTGTTAGGGCCCACTCCTACTATAAGAATAATTCTATTCTGATTATATGGAAAGCAGGTTTTCATTCAGAATTAAAGTTCCTGCATCATTTGATTTTTATCCTTTCCCCCTGCTTTCAGTTTTATTCTTCATCTCCCACGCCCCATGGTCTCTTTCCTTTTCTACGAAGGAGCTACTGACTGATGTTTTGTGACTACTGTCTCAGTAAACTTTAGTAGTAAATAGTCAGTGAAGATCAAGTGTAATGCATCATTCATGTACTTTTGGGAGTAAGGCTATCCACAAAAACCAATGACACACACAGGGCCAGTATTCAGTAAGATTCTATAGCTCTAATGCACTTTTCCTCTATAACATACAAGGGATAATGGAATTGTCTTCAAACACCAGAACTCTAAAAATAAGAATGATAATCCCTGCACCCAAAACAAAAGGACAATGTATAGTGCTTGGCAGTTTAGTTGTTTCTTCACTAAGTAGGAATCAACAGGTAAACTCCAGTTCAAATCCGGACCAAAACGAAATTTCATTTAAACCGTGTACAAAACAAAAAAATCAGTTACTTTGATTATTTGTTGTTAGCGTAGAGAAAAAAAATAGTGCTATCTAAACTGTCTTTAAAGAACCAGGTACTGTTGCTCATGTATCTGGATCAGTCACAGAAGATGTAACGTTCTGTGTTTAGTGCTCTGTCTGCCACTTCAGACATCATCAAATCAAATCAAATCAAATCATTAAACTCCACCTTAAGCATCCAACTTCACTGTTCAGGAGGCTGCTGAAAGAATATTCTCACAAATTGACAACGGTGAAAACTCAGCAGAAAAAATAAAAATGATGTGTTCAAAAATGTTCAGCATAAAGAAATAGAATGTTGACAATGAAAACTGGGCAGCCATCCATTATGCAACCCGTTATATCTACAGGGTCACGGGGGTCTGCTGGAGCCAAACCCAGCCAACACAGGGTGCAAGGCAGGAAACAAACCCCAGGCAGGGCGCCAGCCCACCGCAGGGCACACACACACGCACACACCAAGCACACACTAGGGACAATTTAGAATCGCCAATGCACCTAACCTGCATGTCTTTGGACTGTGAGAGGAAACTGGACATTTAAGGACAATTTGTCATGAAACAGTTGCTGTTTTACAAAGTAGTAAAGTGAAAAGCCACTATGACAAAAAGTAAATGCACACATTTTTAGAAGAACTATTACCAAGGCACTGAAGTAAAAAATAAAATAAATAATCACAGAATGAAATCAGCTGAAGTAATCATATCACACTACAAGGAGAATAATTATTAACACTAGGGGTCATCACACCCTGCTTGGTTTGCTTGCCAATCCATTTCCCCCCCGCCAGCGCTATGCGCCTTTGTAATCTCGTCTTTATTCGATCAGCTGCTGGCTTGATGCTGCTGCCGTGCCGTGTAATCTCCATTTTGCGCGGCGCTTTGAACATTTAAAAGCCTGTACAGCAGCTGTCCTTTTGTCTCACTGCCTTGTCTCTCTTCTCTCCCAGACATCCTCAAACACTATTCGATCACTTTTCACTGTTCGGTTATTTCACCAAGCAATATTTTCCATTTGTTTGTGCTAATGCAATGTTTACACTCATTTTTGTGAGACTTTCGCATTGTCCTTCTTCCATTATCTCTACCCTGCTCTTCATGTGTATCACGGGACTTCCAAAGGTTGCAAGTATGACGTGACTTGACCGTCTCGTGGGACGTGAAAGTGTCTCTCTTTAAAAGATCTCTCTGCAAAAGATCACGTCTCGTTGCAGGAAAAAAGTATTGTATTGTTGCAAGTTTTTTTTTTTTATAATAGAGAGACAATGACTCTGCATGAGTGTGCAATGGAAGCCTTGTTAAGAGTTATGTGGGTCTTAAGCAAGCATAAGAAACCTTTCTTTGGTACATAAATAGTTAAAGAATGCATGAATGAAGTGACACAAGCTATGTTTGATGGAAAACAAAAGGATGCAATGCCAGAAAAAATAAATCAAACACCTTGGTCAGCTTCCAGTGTAGCAAGACAAACTGAAATACTTGAGCAGATTTACTTTAGCAACTTAGTTATGCTATTAAAAAGGGAAAATTTATTTTGTTAGCTTGGGATGAATCAACAGATATCACAGATAACATCTAATAAAGACAATCTTGCATTATGAAAAAAGGCAGAGTTGTGTGGGGATGTCTTTATGGCTACACAAAATAAGAATATATTTATGAAGCAAAAATGTACATGTTGAGTGAGAAAGACCAGACGCATGTATTGTCAATAGCTAATGATGGAGCAACATCCATGACAGGAAATGAGAAGGGACTTGTGAAACACATGAAAGATCATCATCCAGACTTGATATCCTATTACTGCATAATCCACCAGACAGTTTTGTGTTCCAGTCCAGGAGAAAAGTCATCAGAAGTTATGACATCGGTGATGAAAGACATCTAATATTTGAAAGCCTCATCTACACTGCAGAATCGTTTATTGAGCACATTCCAGGCAGAAGTTAGTGAAAAATATGATGATTTGTTTCTCCACAATAATATTAGATGGCTCAGCACAGGCAGGCTATTGGAACATTTTTGGGTCACTAAGAAAGAACTGGTAAATTTTCTGACTGGACAGAAAAATGCAAAGCTAACGAGTTTGTGGGTGTTATGCAGAAAGAAAAGACAATAGCAGCTGCTTATTTGTTTGATATAATATCCCACCTCACTGACCTAAATGTCAAGTTCCAGATTAGAAACACAAAAAAATGTTACCTCAGGTCAGCAGTGTGTTTTTTTTTCCAGAGAAAACTGTAAGTATGTAAATATGACATGGGCAGGCACCATGCACCAATTCCCAAAACTTTTGACACAAAGAAAAGGAAAACCTTACCATCAGAATTATGCTGAGAAATTGACTTGAAACTTTTAAAACTTGATTTAAAGACTTTAGCCATGGAAAATTAGTTCCTACTGGATTAAGCAAGTTATAAAATGACTTGGCACATAACTGTTGTCACACATGTGCATGGGAGGCAGCTAAAGGGCTTGAGTAAGGACAGTTCCGAGACATACCGGGATGTGGCAGAGTGCACTGACTCTTTTTCTCCCTTGCCTGCAGACCATTCACAGGAGATTCCACCTGGTCCTCTTGACGTCACTTCCGGGACCAAGCCAATGGAAGGAGACCTTGCCGGCTCTGGCCCCTGTGATGTCACGTCCTGGCTCGCACCAATGGCAGAAGACCTACAGGAGCCCGACCCCTTTGACTTCACTTCCTGTCTTCCCCTTTCAAAGCCTCCACCTTTTCCCTATTCCCTCAGTTCTGTTTTGGACTCGGTTTTGTGCACATCAGTGCTGTATTTATTGAAAAACTATTTTGCAACCAGGAAACCAGATTATATGGGTGGCTGCCCCAAACCTTTATATGACTCTGTCTCAAGTTTGTGACACTGTTATAAAGTGCCTGTTCAATGCTTCATTTATTATTTTTTTTTATTTCAGTAGGAACAGATATTTATTATGATTTATTTAACCTTTCATAATAAAGTTGCTTAGCAGTGCCATGAAATCTTGAAGATTTTCCTTTATTCTGCAGTACACTTGTTATATACTTTAAAGAACCTATGAGATAGTAAGGAGCCTGCAATACTACAAAACAAACCTTAGGCATAATGTTTTATGATTTTGCTTTTTTCCTTAACAGTCAATATTCTAGGCAAGCTATGCACTTTTTAAAAGCTTTATTAAATGAGTATGCTAACAATGCTTTTTCATCTGCATTGCCATTTCTTATTAACAAACTGTAGCAAACAAAAACAGAACATTACAAATAAAGAATGGTAAAATATATTTCTAATGCTCTATATATTTTGTTTTTTTAATATTATAATATACAAGAGACATGTTCAATGGTTTCAAAGAAATTTCCTCCATTTCAGTGAATGTAATGACAGAAACTGAAACAAAAGAACAGTGAAGGTATCGAAAGCTGTGATTGAGAGCTACAGGCCCTTTTTCAAAGGAAGAAGAGAACAAAAACTCACTTTTTTCCAAGGGATTGTGAACAAGATCATTTAATTGGTCCTCCTGATGTTTCCTAGTCAATACTGAATGGCTAAAAGCCAGCCTGCATTAGAAGGTACCCACAATCAAAAGAGTTCATATCCAGAGTTTCAAACATGAGTGTTTCAGCTTGTTCCTCTAGACTAAATATTATGCAGCATAAAAATCCTGCATGCTTTTATTTCATATCAAGTAAAATTCTCAAAATCGAGTAAAATACTCAAAAGGCGAGACAAAATAAATCCATGAGAGTTCAAGTAAGTGGAAGAAAGCCGGTACTCCAAAAAAGCAATAAGGAATTAAAAAACAGCATCAATCCAACTACTGAACCCACATGATTCAACTCACGGTCACGGGCCAAGCACCATAAGGGGAAATAACAAATCCATTCTTGATGGAATGCCAGTGCATCACGAGGCACACACAAATTCCAACCCATGTTTAGTCATACCGGGCAAGTTTAGCTTCTTGAAGTAAATAAACCTGTATGTCTTTGGAACATAGTAGGAAAGCTGAAGTACAGTTACAAATTAATACAGACCCAGAAGGGAAATGCAGACTTCACATACACAGTGACAAAGCCAGAATCTAAACCTGGAACTCAAGAACTGTTAACTAGATGTGCAAACCACTGAATCACAAAGGTTTTTCCTAAAGAAAACATAAAAAAACAGTAATGGCTGAAGAGTCACCTTTTTCTGCCATAGCAGTGTGAACCAGTGAGTTTAAAAATGCAATATAAACTTATTCATACAGAATTATATAAAAGTAAGTAAACATGTTAGTGAAGAAGCTGAACGAAAGAAGTCACGGTTAGTGAAAGAAATTATTCAAGAACAGATATCACAACAAAAATTAACAGTATATAAACGTTTACAATGTTCTTCATAAAGCTCCAAGATGCCACCCAAACGCCCTGTACCTTCTAAGGCTTCTGGCAATGAACCTAAGCACCAGAAAAAGTTTAAGACGGTCCAGGAGAAGGCTGAACTACTGGATTTGCTCCCAGAACTAAAAAGTTATGCCGCAGTAGCCACCTGAGGAGCTGTAAATCCTCAGCTTTGCAGTGCAGTCATTATCTTCATTACACACCTTCATCATACTGCACAGCTAATTCATCATCATCACCATCATCTTCAATCACTATCATTCATTATTGGTGAGTTCCGCACTGCTCAGGTCACCCTTTTGGTCATAATAATCTGACCAGTATAGTTGGCAGATGTCCCCCAGCCCTCAGGGATGCTTTAAAGATGACTGCTCGATAATAATCCAGTTAAATCTAGTTCAGTGTTTCCCCATTGACTTTAATGCAGTTCGCCAAGTAAATATCATGAACATTTCTGTGATTTCAGGGAACTCAAAGTGAAATGAACTTGGTAATGTCTGCTCATCATTAGTGATGAGTCAACAACACAACATGGGATGCTTTTTGGTGAGCAAGAGGAGAAGCTGTATCTAAATCATTCTCTCTGCTGGTAAAGGGTGGTTTCTTTTACCCCTGCTAGGTTGTGGGGAGTTAGGACCTGTGGAGGTGCTGACTGGCAATGCATAAGAGTCTTTACTACTCTCCTGTGCTTACATACCCTTTACACACTAACACACTTACCTACCCATCCATACACTAAGGACCACATGGCAAAGACAAATAAATTAGTTTCAGGTTCTGCACCTTAGCCTGAGGCAACAACACAGCCACTCCACACTGTATAATAATATACAAATATCTTTAAAGGCTTAGTATTTTAAAAAACTGCTTACTCTTATGATAATAAACAAAAAATGACATACCTGCTAACCATCCAGGCAAACATTTTATTTCTCCTGTTTACATGTTACTGTGTAACAAGCTCGAAAATAACTGTCAAATATATCTGGTTTTAGAAGCTTTTGCCCAAATTGGAAACAACAATTAGAAACACAAAAGCCTTGAGTGTATCAACAAAGCCCTTCCTCACAAAGAGCTGTGCATCGGAGCAAGAAGGGGTGAGCTGACTGTGAAGGCATCCTATAATTCTAAAAGAAAAAGCAGTAAATGAAAAAGCTTTTAAGACCTTTAAGCTTAAAAAAAAACAACTCTAGACAAACTAAGAGAAGCCTCTTCAGTGTTATTGTGTTTGTCTCACTTGGTTTACATGCCATATTTCACGTCAATACATAAGCAGTCACACTATTTCTATAATGCTTGTGCTTATTAATAAATTGTGTTATTCTTTTTCTTAAAGCAAGTGTGTTTCAGTTACCTTTATACATGCAATCATAAATGTAGATATACATACACTCCCACTGAGAAAAGGTATCAAAATTAAAGTAGGACTCTTACCAAAAATGCTTTATTTATTATTAGCAATACCTATATAAAAGCTAGTGACTAATTCAATCCACCCATTCATCTTGCACACACAAGCAAAGTATAAATAGTCTGAATATAGTAAAGACAATTTTACAATTTTTGTGTAAAATATTTAGATATTTTTTGGAAAATACACACTAGTAAACAAAGCGCATTAATGAATGCAAACTATGTGACTCATGTAGTTATATGATAATTATAGGTTCATAGTGTTATCATTGTCACACATACAAAGAACAGTGAGATTTTTACTTGCACACCGCTCACTTGTACCACTAATTTGTATGCAACACATCAGAACTCTCTGTCGCCATGATTATTAATCTTTTGATCCAAAATAAAAAGGCATAGTATAATAGAACCAAATGCAGATTTCCATTCCATGTCTGCAATTCAGATTTTTAACAGTTGATCCTTCAGAGCTACAGCCACAGAAGAAAGCAGCAAGTGCAATGCTTAAATGCAAACTATACAGGGTGCCAGTGCATTACTGGGCACTACCATTTACGCAAGTGCAAACTTGAGATGAACACTGACTTAGACACAATACATTTGGCCTGCATGGGGAATGAAAGGTACCAGAGAAAAGAATTAGATGTTGAGAAGCCTTAGGCAAAAGTACCCATTACAAGTCTTAACATTTGGACAGTTTTACCTGAAAGAGGACTTTTTGGTCAATATGTGGAATATCGAATTGCTTCAGGAAACGCTCATCCTCACTCCAAAAGAGCCGGATATCTGGGATGTTATACAAGATCATTGAAAGTCGCTCCAGTCCCAATCCAAATGCCCATCCTATCTTGTTATGAGCACCAGCTACAGATAGAAAATATAACAAAAAAAAAAAATGAATTATAAATATTATGAAAAGATTTAACAGATGTCAGTCAGCCACAAAGAGTCAAAAATATTTTTTTCCGGAAATAGGTAACAATTAGGACAGGCACAGAGACACAAATAAAAAGAACAGCATAAACCCTTTCACCTGTTAGCAGAGGAGTCAGGAAAATTACCAAGAACAAAAAGTACCTTAAGTATAAATAAAAGAATTATCTTGAAAAATAAAAAGTGAGAATTCCCCAGAGAAATTAAGGTTGACATTTTCAGCAGCAGAGAAGACAATACAGTGCAGTGTATAGTAATATAACATCTCTGTGTAACCCCAATAAATTGGAAGAAATGTGGCAAAATCTGAAAGATTAAAGCAAAACCATAAAAAAGGATTTCTTATAATATAGTATAGTAAATATCAAAAATACCATGCTATAAAAAACTTCGAGAATTACTTCTGAATTTTCAACAGGTACCTAAGGATTGCAAGCATTTCACCCCTTAACCTGAACACTTCACTTGATGGTCCAGCGAAAACTACATTAGTCTTCACCTACAGAAGGGTTCCAAATTTGGGATCTTGTAAGCCATAACCAAGAGTTGACTTTGCTGCTCTGATGGTGCACCTCCCTGGAAATTTCCATATGGGTTACACCTATAGCAGCCTTCTCCAAGCACTTTGTGGCAACCTATCAGAATGTAGTTAAGGATAGAGGGATACACCACACTGCTTACAAGATCATCGTCCTCTTTGCCCCATATCTTTTGGTTATTTGTGGTTGGCAAGAGGTCAGCCACGGCATGCAGGAGGAAGCTCAGTTTTCCCTGGTCAGTACTCTAGAGCTCTTTTCAAGATAACAGACACTCAAGTTCCTTGTCCCACTGCATCCACTGGCTCTGGCTTGAGAGGTCTTCTGCTTTCATGTGGCAAATTTCTTCTGCCACTTCTTTAATCCTCTGCACCACAACCTCTCTCCTCTCTTTCACAGTGACCTTGCTCCATCTTTTGGTGCTCGAATTATCAAGTCTGAGATGACCTTGGAAGACTATCTCAACAATCTTCTCTTGTCCCCAATATGCTTCCACTTCCACCTCTACTTCCTGCTGCACTTTGACTTATTGGTGTGACAGACTTTCTCATCTATAGTGGAAAGCAGTGTGCTGACTGCTCTTACCATAGCAACACTGAAGTCACATGGGCACCAACCATTGAATTGTTATGCCATATTTGCACTGGAGCTTGACTTTCCACCTCATGAACTGTAACTTTTGGTGGTAACTGATTACTGACTGATGGTGGCTCACCAGACACTGTAACATCCTGGGTTGCAGTGCCATTCTGAGTGGGGAAAGAGGTTTTAGTGTCACCGTACATGGACAAATTACTGTATTTTAAAAATGCATAAGCCTTCAAATCAACCTATGAGTTATGAGAATGCATAACATTACTAAAAGAAATATTCGTATGTATGTGTGTGTGTGTGTGTGTGTGTGTGTGCGCCCATAGATGTTCACACTGTGAACTGCACTTTTTTTTTGGGGCAAAGAAAAAATAGCTAAGCTAATCATAATCAGCTAATAGACTCAGCAACAGTCTTACTAAAAGAACCTTTGAAAATAAAGATTTGCCTATACAAACATTTATTTTTAATAATACCCAATTGTTTAAAAGAATTTTGTGGCAAACTATATTGACACAGGGATGATATAATCAATCATGATCAGATCAATCCCATACATTTTTAAAGCCTGTTTAACACATTGCAAAATACTGCATGCATAATAAATACTACAATCTCTTTATTAATACAAAAATGTCATCTGAATCAGCTATATTTCTTAAATTATTCATAAACTTAAAATCTTGAATACATATGTGCATTTCTGAACGTATTTTTAAAAATCTCATCTTTTTTCTCCATCCTGGTTATAGCTGTCAAAAAAATTAATGTGCTCAGTCAATGGAAGAAAGAAAATAAAAATCTGAAACACATAAATTGAAAGGAAGCTTTCTACCTCAGTAAATGGAAAATTCTTCAGTAACAAAAATAGTCTAAAGTGTAATGGTATATAGTATCATTTTCTCCAAAATCTTGGCAAGCCTTAGTTTTTTTCCCCACGTGTTCTATCCCATGGGTATCAATTACTTTACAGTACCTTGAGCAGTGTACAAACCATAACCAAATACAGCATTGTGGAAGCTGCCTAAATGGAGCTGATCCCTGGAAGAACTTGTTTGACCATCTCTGTAAAGCAGCAGCTCATTAAATGAACTGTCGTCAGGCCATTGTGCTCTACAGCTATGCAAGTTTCATAGCGTGTACCACTTAGTAGATTCAGGGATTTTTATAAAGTGTTTTCCTTAAATATTCAACAGATAAAAACACAATATGCATTTCAAAAATGTCTTAATACATTATACAGTAATAAACTACTGAAATAAGAACTTTAGGGAGACAGAGCAGAGACAAAAAGGGTTAAACAAAGCTAGCTGCAGTATGCCAAAATATTTGCCTCCAGGTTAATAAGATTGACTTTAATAACTGTACCATTGACACAGAATTCCCTTAGGATCCAGGAATACATGTATTATATTTAAAGAATTGTTATTACATATATGCATATATCAGTTTTAGCCCATCATAAAAGCACGTCAAGTTCAGTCACTTCATCCATTTCATGACCTGCTTGTTTAAGTAAGCTGTGAGTCTCCAGAACCTCATCCTACAGCAAAACAAAGAGGATATAAGCATAACAATGATTGTAAAGTAGTCTGCACCGCAGTGATGTGAAAACAGACACACACAAATACTCTGGTCATACTTGTTTAGATCATCTTATAATTCTCAACGTTGTTTATTCATTCAGTTGTGTTATGAACCCATTTTTGCCAGTAAAAGGTTATGGGAAGCAGCTACCTATACCGGCTACACTGGATGCAGAAGACAAAAACCATGCTAAGTGAGCAGTCAATACATTGCAAATGTCAAATAAAAATGTTAACAATCACTCACAGCAAGCCAGGTTAGAAATGCCAATTAACCTGCATGTCGCTGGGAACATGTACAGAGTCCAGTGAAATTCTTACTTGCACATCTGACCAACATGCAGCATATCATCACTCTTCAGTGCAATGATCAGTAGATATTAAAAGTTAAATATAGATGTAAAAGGCAATCTATTTTTTGTAGCTCAGTCATTTTTAAGAAAAACTTTAAATTTGTATTTCTTGTAAATAATCTTGTTTTGGACTTCCTGAATCTCTGCAGAATTTTTGGCACAGAATGGTATTATATGTAAATCTTTATCCAAATTGTATTATGTGATTAAGAGAGTGGACAAAGATAATCATATGAAATATTACTTTCTACATATTATTAGGGTTTGGATAAAGAACTGTTATAAGCAAAATGACAAATATGCACAGTGGTGCAGTCTCTGTGGAATCTACGTACATACAGTGGTGTGAAAAACTATTTGCCCCCTTCCTGATTTCTTATTCTTTTGCATGTTTGTCACACAAAATGTTTCTGATCATCAAACACATGTAACCATTAGTCAAATATAACACAAGTAAACACAAAATGCAGTTTTTAAATGATGGTTTTTATTATTTAGGGAGAAAAAAAAAATCCAAACCTACATGGCCCTGTGTGAAAAAGTAATTGCCCCCTTGTTAAAAAATCACCTAACTGTGGTGTATCACACCTGAGTTCAATTTCCGTAGCCACCCCCAGGCCTGATTACTGCCACACCTGTTTCAATCAAGAAATCACTTAAATAGGAGCTGCCTGACACAGAGAAGTAGACCAAAAGCACCTCAAAAGCTAGACATCATGCCAAGATCCAAAGAAATTCAGGAACAAATGAGAACAGAAGTAATTGAGATCTATCAGTCTGGTAAAGGTTATAAAGCCATTTCTAAAGCTTTGGGACTCCAGCGAACCACAGTGAGAGCCATTATCCACAAATGGCAAAAACATGGAACAGTGGTGAACCTTCTCAGGAGTGGCCGGCTGACCAAAATTACCCCAAGAGCGCAGAGATGATTCATCCGAGAGGTCACAAAAGACCCCAGGACAACGTCTAAAGAACTGCAGGCCTCATTTGCCTCAATTAAGGTCAGTGTTCACGACTCCACCATAAGAAAGAGACTGGGCAAAAACGGCCTGCATGGCAGATTTCAAGGCGCAAACCACTGTTAAGCAAAAGAACATTAGGGCTCGTCTCAATTTTGCTAAGAAACATCTCAATGATTGCCAAGACTTTTGGGAAAATACCTTGTGGACTGATGACACAAAAGTTGAACTTTTGGAAGGCAAATGTCCGTTACATCTGGCGTAAAAGGAACACAGCATTTCAGAAAAAGAACATCATACCAACAGTAAAATATGGTGGTGGTAGTGTGATGGTCTGGGGTTGTTTTGCTGCTTCAGGACCTGGAAGGCTTGCTGTGATAGATGGAACCATGAATTCTACTGTCTACCAAAAAATCCTGAAGGAGAATGTCCGGCCATCTGTTCGTCAACTCAAGCTGAAGCGATCTTGGGTGCTGCAACAGGACAATGACCCAAAACACACCAGCAAATCCACCTCTGAATGGCTGAAGAAAAACAAAATGAAGACTTTGGAGTGGCCTAGTCAAAGTCCTGACCTGAATCCAATTGAGATGCTATGGCATGACCTTAAAAAGGCGGTTCATGCTAGAAAACCCTCAAATAAAGCTGAATTACAACAATTCTGCAAAGATGAGTGGGCCAAAATTCCTCCAGAGCGCTGTAAAAGACTCATTGCAAGTTATCGCAAACGCTTGATTGCAGTTATTGCTGCTAAGGGTGGCCCAACCAGTAATTAGGTTCAGGGGGCAATTACTTTTTCACACAGGGCCATGTAGCTTTGGATTTTTTCTCCCTAAATAATAAAAAACATCATTTAAAAACTGCATTTTGTGTTTACTTGTGTTATATTTGACTAATGGTTAAATGTGTTTGATGATCAGAAACATTTTGTGTGACAAACATGCAAAAGAATAAGAAATCAGAAAGGGGGCAAATAGTTTTTCATACCACTGTATGTAAAATACTGTACTAAGGGCTTTCCATCTGTCATGTAAAAACTTTCAGCCCTAGTCTTGGTCACAATCTATAATTTATGTTGGGATACATATACTGTAGCCTGTATGAACTGAATGTGCGGACTACCTAGGCAATGAAATTCAGGTTTGGGTCTTTCTTATGGCAGGCTGCAGGCATGGGGACCTGCCTTATGGGAAGCATTGACGCAAACGTGCAGTCCTGACAGGAATAACATAGTGAGGGCATTGGGTCCTTTTCACGGCAGACAACGTGTCCCCACGCATCATGGTAAGCATAGCCATAGACACGACAAGTGGAGAGTACAAGATGATCCTGTGTAACTGAGTGTGTAGATGCACCCTAGAATAAACTTGGACTGTCCAATGTTGCTTCTTGTTGTTTGACCTCTCTTTTTAGGATTTTGAATCGATTGTCTTACTTTCTTCACTTTATTTATAAAGCACCTTTACAACAACCAAAGTCTAACCAGCGTACTGTACAGAGTACAAAACACACTTAAGAGATAATATAAACAATAACTATACTAAAAACACCGCAAGGCTGAATCTTCACACTGCAACCCCAAAAGCCAAAGTAAAAACGTCGAACTTTAGATTTCATTTAAATTTCAAAGAGCAGCTTTGATATCAAAAGGTTGGTTGTGTTGGTCTGGATTAGCTCCACATCCTTGGCAGCATAAAACCAGGGAAATTGATAATCTAATCAAGGATAAGCCAGGCAAATGAGGAGACACACAGACACGGAGTGGGTGTAAAGTGCTTAGTGCTTTTACTTTAAACAAACAAGGATGCACATGGGGCTGTACTTCCTGAAATAAAGGAATAAATAAGTAATCATCTGGCGAATCAGGGGAGGTTAAAAAGTCAAATAAATACAATAATCCAAATAAATCTGAAATTAAAATCCTGGCAAAATTCTTCTCTTTAAAAACCATCCCACAGACTTCTATAAACAACATTTCTTTAGCTCAGTTTGGTCTCCTCAGCATAAGGAGATGTCCACAGACAGGTGCAGTCAACCTTTAAACATTCAGCTTCTGGCCCTCACCACCAGTCCATCAACATTCATGACGCGCTGTGCTTAGTCTTGCTCCTTGCTCCCCTTGGGAATCTGTGGGAGTTTACTCCAAGCACCTGGTCACTCCTACTCCTTGGAGTGCTCAGCAAAAGTGACCCCAATGCCCTGCATCAAGTTCTGGCCACGCACTCTTCCGCTGGGGCTCATAAACCCGAACGTCTGCCTCCACTCAACACAGCATGTGCTCCCCGATTCTTTTTTTTTCATTATAATGTCCTTTCCTTCTGTTCAGGCTGCTTTTACTCACCTCGTAGGGATGGCAATGATTACAACCTCTGTAGCGCTAATGGGGCAAATCAATCGAAATATACATGTTTGCAAAGGAATGCAAGATTGGTGGGCGGCACGGTGGCGCAGTGGTAGCGCTGCTGCCTCGCAGTTAGGAGACCCGGGTTCGCTTCCGGGTCCTCCCTGCGTGGAGTTTGCATGTTCTCCCCGTGTCTGCGTGGGTTTCCTCCGGGTGCTCCGGTTTCTTCCCACAGTCCAAAGACATGCAGGTTAGGTGGATTGGTGATTCTAAATTGGCCCTAGTGTGTGCTTGGTGTGTGTGTGGGTGTGTTTGTGTGTGTCCAGCGGTGGGTTGGCACCTTGCCCAGGACTGGTTCCTGCCTTGTGCCCTGTGCTGGCTGGGATTGGCTCCAGCAGACCCCCGTGAACCTGTTTTCGGATACAGCGGGTTAGAAAATGGATGGATGGATGCAAGATTGGTCGATCACCCCATCAACCACCTCTGCCATGCACATCCACACTCCATCCGAGCCTGAGCAGACTTTTATTTATTTTCATAAACCTCAAAATGCCACAGACCTCTCTCGTCACATAGGGCATTCCAAAGTTTTTGGGCAGCCACTTAAAAAAGCTCAGTCTCCACTCCCTATACTGCGAGAACATGGTACCACCATTAGAGATTGAGAAGATGATCTGAGTAACCTGGAGTGGAATACTGGAGAAAAAGCTCTAAAATATAGGAAGGTGCCACGTTATTTAGGGCATTAAATACAAAAAAATCACCTTAAACTCAGACCTATACCTGACAGACAGCCAACAAATAGAGGCCAAAACAGGAGTGATGTATTCCCTCTTCGTGTTTCTGTTAACAGCCGAGTGTCAAAAGTTTGAACCATTTGCATATGAGCTAAAGAGGACTGACTACTGCCAAAATACAATGAATTACAGTAGTCCAGATAACTAAAGATAAAAACATGCATAACTTTCACTTTTAGCTATATTTCTAAGATGGAAGAAGCTACTCTTGACCACTGGATTCTTCTCTTCATCAAAACAGAAGAGAGAGTTAAATATCACCTCACAGTTTTTGCATATGACTTAACAAATCGAGAAAGAGGTTCAAATTGTTAGTGAAACTGCTATTGGTTGTTTTGTTTTTATTTAGCTGGAGAAAAATACTAGCCATCTGTTTATTAATTAATATACTTGAGGCAATCAAGCAATTTAGTCACCGAGCCCTTATCATTTTGCTTCAGAGTTAGATACAGCTGTGTGTCATCTGCATAGCAGTAAAATGCAATATTATGAAACTGAATTACTGATCTGAGAGGGAGCATATATGGGGCAAATAGTGTGAGGGCCAATATCCATACTTACAGAATTCTATTATGATAGGATTTAAACCAGGCAAGGGCCATGCCTTGAATGATTATGAAATGCTCCAATCCTAGTAGTTCTTAAACTTTTTTTTTTTCTCTCGAGTCAGTTTTGCCTAATGCGTGTCTTCATGATCTTTAACTTTCATTAAAAAAACTGCTGAGCACCATATTATTTCACTGAGTGATGTCTGGGTATCCACCTTTGTTGTCCATCAGCCAGGCAAGTGGTGACCTATCGCAAGGCTTTCTACAAAGGATTTGCAACCTTTTTTCATTCATTATCAATTAACATTCACTGCTCAACATGACCCAATTATAGTTATCCCATAGCGTAAGAAACACTGCATCAAATGATTTAACAAGATGCTATGGTTAACTGTATCCAAAGCAGCACTTCTAAAATAATTTAGTAATTTCAGACAGGCACAGTTCCCAGCATCAATTGCCAACAAAAGATCATTAGTCATTTCTAACCATAGCTGATTCTGTACTGTGAAAACTGTGTTCTGAAACCCGACTAAAATTTTTTGAAAAGCCAATGTTTGTTTAGGAAAGCTAGAAACTGTAAATGGACACCCGTTTCAATAATTAAAACTAAACCATGTAGCTTGGAAATAAAAAGTTTGAAGATTGGATGGATCAAGATTAGGTTTTTTAAGGACGGGCTGGACAACAGCAGTTTTGAGGTTGGTTGACATAGTACTGGACACTAAACAATAGTTTATTATTGATAAAATGCTTGCATTTATGTTGCTCAAAGCCTCTTTCAGAAGGTGAGGAAGCATAATATCCAAAACACAGGATAACAAGCATATCACGCGACAGAGCAGCTGCACCAGTCCAGCAAATATGGGAGTAATGTGAAGGTAGATTGTCAGCGTTTAAGAAGGGTTTTTTGAGGAACGGGGGTTGAACGCACCCATAGAGAACACAAACGCTTCTCAAAAAAACCCTCCTAAAAACGCTGACAACCTTCACATTGCTCCTTTACTTGCTGGGCTTAGTTGCAGCTGCTCTGTCGCGCAGTACTCCGCATACTTAAAAGCCTAAACAGCACCTGTCGGTCGGTTTTTGGTTGATTGCTTTGTTTCCTCTCTCCTTCCCCGGTCATCCTCTGCTACTGTTGGGGGTCCCGCTCCCGCTGTGCTCCCCTATGATGTCTATTCTTTAATTGAGAGGTAACTGCATACTGAGCTCATTTTACTTCTGAAAGAGACATGTTTTGTTTGAAGTGTTTGAATAAAGTTCCGGTCTCTACAATATCCTGAGTTTTCTGTGCAATTCTGTGACCCAAGTGTGACAATATTTAAATATATACACACACACACATACTGTACATAGAGAGAGGACAGAGAGACAGATGTTAGAATGGCAAACACAGTGGCCAAAAGCAAGTTTATGATTACTCAACTTTCAATGCAGAATATCCAATGTATTATTATTCATGTCCGTTTTCAAGAAATTATTAATCAGACATGTACAAAACAGGTAACCAGGCAGGTATTCTCTTAATGTGACACTTTCTCACAGTACAGTGCTTAATTCACTTATCCATTGTCATGCCCACTTATCCATGTACCTGACATGGAAGACTGGTTAAAGTGTTACAGCAATGGATATTTTTATTGGAAATGTATCAAATGTATTTTGCAGTTGCCTTCAACATAATGCACCTGGGAGACATGCCAATGCTTGTCAATGTTGCTGTTATGCTTGAAAGAACACTTGAAAGTCATTATTTAAAAGGGCATTTAGCTCATTGGTTATAGCTCTTTAAGATTTCTTCTGTTAATGCAAACAAGTTTATTTTTGTGAACTATTGCAGGTTTCAAAGTGGAGAAAGCATAATTAAGCTAAACGAGATGGATATACAGAATCATGACAGTATCATTACCTTAAAGAGAATTGTGCTTATTTTACCAATGATACGATGTGATGCTTAAAATGTGTTTTTGTCATAAAACTATTTGTGTGTTTCTAGTTTCATGATTCAAAAGCAACACCCATTCATTACTGGAAATTAAAATGCAGATACAAAATATGTAACCAACAAAGCAATACACATGATTAGAAGACCAAGAAATATGTAAGGGAAAATCAAAAGGAATGTAAATTAGGAGAAAAAGCTTACTTCTGAGGCTATAAAATTCTTTAACCCATAATTTGTAGAGCAAGGATTGCAGTACTCCATGCTATCCCGTGAAAGGCACTATGACACTGTTGTGTTCTGCAGCCACAGCTGCATGCTGTTCAACTTGTGCATTTGTGAAGGGCTGTGTTTAGATAGTTGGCTTTAAATTAAGTCCATTCAGTACTGGTATAGGATTATATATGCTTAATATGGTGTTTGCATCCAAAAAAGAAGTATGACTGCATTCTCGTACCATTCCCCACGTACTGAAGTGTCAGTGTGCACTTTTTGTGGCATTGCACATGTACTTTAGCATGCCCGTGTCAATCAAACACAGGAAACTCTGCAGTCTACTTGTGACTTCACGCTGTAGGAAGATTAGTAAATAAACATAGGTAAATGTTTTTACATAGATTGTTGTAGACACGGAACACACATAAAATGCATGTGTTCCAAATAACGATACATTTTTTACCCTCTAGAACACTAGCACTTCACTCGAAGATAATCAAGGCTTGAGCTGGGAGAACTTTCTGCCCTTTCTGCAGTGGTGGGAGGGATGGTATAGCAGACTGCATGGTGCTTGTGTTGATCGACACATTTACAAGACAAAAGATGCTGACAGAAAAGTGCAAACGGATTTAAGGTGGGCCGGAATTATGAGTTTTTTCATAGGCTTTGGTAATTCTAGTGTTAAGAATAAAGGGGATGTGTAGAGCTGTAGTAACTACAGAGGAATAAAATTGATGAGCCACAGCATGAAGTTATGGGAAAGAGTAGTGGAAGCTAGATTAAGAAGGGAGGAGATGATTAGCAAGCAGCATTATGGTTTCATGCCATTAAAGAGCACCACAGATGTGATGTTTGCTCTGAGGGTGTTGATGGAGAAGTACAGTATAGAGAAGGCCAGATGGAGTTGCACTGCATCTTTGTGGACCTGGAGAAAGCATATGACAGGGTGTCTAGAGAGGAGTTGTGGTATTGTATGAGGAAGTCGGGAGTGGCAGAGTAGTATATAAGAGTTGTACAGGATATGTACGAGGGAAGTGTGACAGTGGTGAAGTCTGCTGTTTGCTATGGTGATGGAAAGGTTGACAGAGGAGATATTGCTGATGACATTGTGATCTGTAGCGAGAGTAGGGAGCAGGTTTAGGAGACCCTGGAGAGGTGGAGATATGCTATAGATAGGACAGGACTTACGGTCAGTAGAAACAAGACAAAATACATGTGCGTAAATGAGAGGGAGGTCAGAGGATTGTTGAGGATGCAGGGAGCAGAGTTGGTGAAGGTGGATGAGTTTAAATACCTGGGATCAACAGTACAGAATAATGGAGATTGTGGAAGAGAGGTGAAGAAGACAGTGCAGGCAGGGTGGAGAAGAGTGTAAAGAGTTATTTGTGACAGAGGGATATATCATTAAGAGTGAAAGGAAAGATCTACAGGGCAGTAGTGAGACCAGTTATGTTATATGGGTTGGAGACAGTGGCACTGACCAAAAAACAGGAGACAGAGCTGGAAGTGGCAGAATGAAAGATTTTAAGATTTACACTGGGTGTGACAAGGATGGACAGGATTAGGCATGAGTATATTAAGACTGTTACCTCTGGTTGGATGGTTTGAAGACAAAGTCAGAGAGGCGAGAATATGTTGGTTTGGGCTTGTGCTAGGTGTACTGGGAAAAGGATGCTAAGGATGGAACTTCCAGGTAAGAGGAAAAGAGGAAGAGGTGGTTTATGGATATGGTGAGAAAAGACATGTAGGTGGTGGGTGGGACAGAGCAAGATGCAGAGGACAGGAGCATATGTAAAAAGATGATCTGTTGTGGCGACCACTAACGGAAGCAGCTGAAAGAAGAAGAAAAGAAGTAACTGTTTTGTTATATTAATGTATTCTTATACAAATTGCATGGTTCTTCTTCATTATGATTTTGTTTATATAGTTTACTTTTTATTTTGACTTAGTTTGATAAAGTTTATTGTTTTACGTTTGCAATGACTTCTGGAGATGTCATGTGACTGCAATTATCACACTAACGTCATTGCAGAAGTAAGGATATAAATATGCTACAAAACACACTATAAATGAACAGTAAATTTGGACACACGGTCTGAACACAAATTGTAGTAGCAAAATAAAGATGAATCATAACAATACAACAAACTGTAGTCACTTAGTAATCTAGTCTGATCTAGCATATGATAGGTAAAAATGGAGCGAGAATTGCATGAGTTGAAACAACAGTGGAACAAATAATAAACTAAAGACTAGAAAATGAAAAGTAACCAAGTTCTGGGAGACTTAAACACAGAAAACTGAATTAATGCCAGGAGTCACATTTAATATTAAACCAACTAAGGCAAAGCAGCTGGGGCATAACAGAATTAATACGGTGGTTTATATACAAAGAATGGCTCCTTGATTGTTTATTATTTAGCTGATATGTTCTGAACCTGCTTCATTACCCTGCAGCACCAGTATGTACGATCTCTCCAGGGCATCATCTTCTTGTCACTGGCTTCCCCATGGAGGATCATGAACAGCTTATCAACATTACTGAATATGTTCTCATCTCACTGATATGTGCTCTACTATTATGCCATTATAGTTTAACCATCATGTCTTCATAATTTCTATTAATAAACTTCAAGGACAGACAATTAGCATAGCCCGTATTATCCTATTGAGAATCATGTAAATCGCAATGTTATTATCCATGTATATTAAATAATAAAGGATACGGACTGTGGTCAGTGATTGGTGCTGGTATATCATAGATCCAGGATCCTAGATTCAGATACCTTGCATGACTGCTGACTTTCTTGACTTTTCATGTTCTCTCCACATGCATTGGAATTTTCCCCCACAATACTGAATTGGCAATACTGAATTAACCCTCTATGATTGTGGGTTGGGTGAATGGATTCTATACTGGAACCTTTCCTGTTGATTCTTGCCTTGTACCCAATGCTGCCAATAGAGTTTTAGATTAAATAAGGATGTATGAAAATCTCGATGAAACATTATGTTATACATTATGAAATATTATGTTTGCATTTTGCTTCTGCTTTTCTTGAAGGAAAAAAAGAAAAAGAACATACAAAAAACACACAGGGAAGAGCTATGAGAGCCGCAAAAAAGAAAAAGTTGTGAAGAAACTCTGCAGAGTTTAAGGCAAGGTCCCTGCACGATATGTGAAAGCCACAAAGAACAACAAGTCCTGCAAATGTAAAAACAAATTACAAAAAAGGGACAGGAAAGTCTGCACACAAAGAAGATTTTTTGTACCTTTGCTCACTTATTTTCAGTTTGCAAAATATAGACAAACTTATCATTTTGATTTTACCTTCTACCTGACTGGGATGCATTCACAATGAAAGGACCAGGGGAAAGAGCTTGTACAGTGTAGGACCTCCCCAGGAAAAACAGAGGGCAGCCCCCCTAGCATGCTACGGTGCCACAGGTTTGGGGAAGGGAAACTCAACCCTGTTGGGGCCAAAGGCCACCACCAGGGGGCGCATTGGGGAAACGGTGGAACCTTTCTCTGCAGGACTGCTTCAACACCTAGAAGTAGATCACAGGACACTTGGAGCAATTCTGGGTGCTCCATAAAAGGAGCTGCCTCACTCTAAATCGAGAGCTTATGTAGGACAAAGCTTCATGGAAGAAGAGTGGAGGCGGAAGGGACAGACAGAAGGCAAAGTGCAGTGTTGGTTATTGGTGCTTATTGAATAATGTATACTTTGCATTGGTGGGAAACTGTTGGGAAGAGTTTCCCACCACTGAATATAGCCTTGTGTGTGTTGCTGGACTTGTGTCTGTGTCTGCTTGTGTCAAGTGCGTGGGGAGCTACATATATATTTCCTTATATATAATTTAATACTTTCCGTATGTATGGTGTTCGCGTCAATACCCCGTATGTATGGTGTTCGCGTTAATACCTCGACTCAATACAAGTTAGAGCCATGCAATGTAGTTAGAACATAACGTGGCAAACGTGGACACAGTATTACATGATTGGCTAAGAATGTTCGAATGCTTCAGTGACGCTGCTGGACGGCCGAGTATAGTAAGTCAGTGTTGGTTCGAGCAGATAACAGGAAGTTCGGTTGGTTTTTGGAATGTTGGTTTGGTGGGATGTACTTTCCAGGACTAACATTGTCGAGTGACTTAAACCCTTTGACAGCTCCGGAATCGTAAGTCATTTAGAATGTATCACCATTTGCTTGGTACGTCGAATTTTATCTTTGGGCAGTTCAGTTTTGGCATCCGTCCTTCTGGCATCAATTGGCAAACTGAGTAATAATGGCTGGGTATTAACAATGGTCATTGTTAAAATTTTAGCCGATCTCAGATCTAAAATGACCACACCAACATAATTATTACTCCGACTCTGATTACAGTTGTAAAATACGGTTTGTTTTGAAAATTTGTTTGGCAGAAAAAATCAAATGGGGTGCGCCGAAGAGCTGAGTTCATATCTCACAGCCCCGTTTAAACAGGAAGCTCTTCATTACATCGGCCGAAAAGGTCTATTTTAAGCAAAAATCAGTGCCATGATAACAAAATCATTTCAAGGACTTAAAAAAAACAAATAATTCTTTGCAGAGAAAGTATGGATTTCACAAAGGTAGAATTTGTAGCCAGATTCGATCGGACATATACATATACACACACACACATACACACACGCAGTAAGAGAGAGGGGGCTGAGAGGGGGTGCTCTTGTTAACCTTGAGCAGTAGACGAGTTGCATCACTTCTGGGTCCCTGTCATTAGTATCCACCCTATCTGGGAATCAGTGCTACAAAACCAGCTGGGACAGGAAGAAGCCAGTCAGTTTGATGACTACCAGCGACTGAGATAGAATGCTTTGAAGCACAACCTTCTTTTCTTATTTTAGTACCCTCCCAAGCTGAATATCACACATTGTTTATAATATGAAGTTATAATATGAAGCAACTCTCACTTAAGTACATTATCACATTTATAACTTTGAAATTCTGAAAAAGTTCATAAGCATGTTACTGAAATTTAAATGACAGAAAACACTGCTTTTTAGGTTGTCTCCTTATTGTAATTAAAGCAAAATAAACACCCTGCTATTTTATAAACAAGTTAGAAAATATATGTCTGGTGTAACATTCATGAGCATTCAGGGATTGAGTTAATCCTTGAAATTTGGAGCATTTAAATTTTTTGTTTATTTCATTGATGAGCCACTCTTGTTTATTCATAAATATTTTGTTACAGCGGTGTGTTTGACATGTGATTGAGATTTGCTTAGAGCAGTGCGCCGCTAGTACTGACGATTTGTTTACCAACAGGTGAAGCTATTTGATGTGTAAAAGACAAAACTACTGTATATAAAACATGCTAAACAAGCTGCAATAACTTCTCTAAAACCAAATTTGAAACAGTAAACTAATCCAAAATTGAAGTCATTGAGAATGCTTTTCTGTTGTTTTACGACTAGGCAACATGCAAAAGAGAGTTAGGATAGAATGGATTTAATTATCATGGATTATTAACATATTTGCATGTGATGCAGAGTTTAGTAACACCGTGTATTTGTCAGGGCAGGCCAGGTTACCTTGGCCACCCCAGATGTTATATATTTTGAATTTCCCCATTGAATAAAGTTTTATCTAATCTAAACTACATACAGTGCATCCGGAAAGTATTCACACCGCATCATTTTTTCCACATTTTGTTATGATACAGCCTTATTCCAAAATGGATTAAATTCGTTTATTTCCTCAGAATTCTACACACAACACCCCATAATGACAACGTGAAAAAAGTTTACTTAAGGTTTTTGCAAATTTATTCAAAATAAAAAAACTGAGAAAGCACATGTACATAAGTATTCACAGCCTTTGCTCAATACTTTGTCGATGCACCTTTGGCAGCAATTACAGCCTCAAGTCTTTTTGAATGTGATGCCACAAGCTTGGCACACCTATCCTTGGCCAGTTTCGCCCATTCCTCTTTGCAGCACCTCTCAAGCTCCATCAGGTTGGATGGAAAGGGTCAGTGCACAGCCATTTTAAGATCTCTCCAGAGATGTTCAATCGGATTCAAGTCTGGGCTCTGGCTGGGCCACTCAAGGACATTCACAGAGTTGTCCTGAAGCCACTCCTTTGATATCTTGGCTCTGAGCTTAGGGTCGTTGTCCTGCTGAAAGATGAACCGTCGCCCCAGTGTGAGGTCAAGAGAGCTCTGGAGCAGGTTTTCATCCAGGATGTCTCTGTACATTGCTGCAGTCATCTTTCCCTTCATCCTGACTAGTCTCCCAGTTCCTGCCGCTGAAAAACATCCCCACAGCATGATGCTGCCATCACCATGCTTCACTGTAGGGATGGTATTGGCCTGGTGATGAGCGGTGCCTGGTTTCCTCCAAGCGTGACGCCTGGCATTCACACCAAAGAGTTCAATCTTTGTCTCATCAGACCAGAGAATTTTTCTCATGGTTTGGGAGTCCTTCAGTTGCCTTTTGGCAAACTCCAGGCGGGCTGCCATGTGCCTTTTACTAAGGAGTGGCTTCCGTCTGGCCACTCTACCATACAGGCCTGATTGGTGGATTGCTGCAGAGATGGTTGTCCTTCTGGAAGGTTCTCCTTTCTTCACAGAGGACCTCTGGAGCTCTGACAGAGTGACCATCAGGTTCTTGGTCACCTCCCTGACTAAGGCCCTTCTCCCCCGATCGCTCAGTTTAGATGGCCGACCAGCTCTAGGAAGAGTCCTGGTGGTTTCGAACTTCTTCCACTTACGGATGAAGGAGGCCATTGTGCTCATTGGGACCTTCAAAGCAGCAGAAATTTTTCTGTAACCTTCCCCAGATTTGTGCCTCGAGACAATCCTGTCTCTGAGGTCTACAGACAATTCCTTTGACTTCATGCTTGGTTTGTGCTCTGACATGAACTGTCAACTGTGGGACCTTATATGGACAGGTGTGTGCCTTTCCAAATCACGTCCAATCAACTGAATGTACCACAGGTGGACTCCAATTAAGATGCAGAAACATCTCAAGGATGAACAGGGGACACAGGATGCACCTGAGCTCAATTTTGAGCTTCATGGCAAAGGCTGTGAATACTTATGTACATGTGCTTTCTCAGTTTTTTTATTTTTAATAAAGTTGCAAAATTCTCAAGTAAACTTTTTTCACTTTGTCATTATGGGGTGTTGTGTGTAGAATTCTGAGGAAAAAATTAATTTAATCCATTTTGGAATAAGGCTGTAACATAACAAAATGTGGAAAAAGTGATGCGCTGTGAATACTTTCCGGATGCACTGTATGTTTCTATAAATAAAGAAAAATTCAGATGGTACCTGTACTTGATCACTTGCTCTTGTCATTCTGGCCATGTCATTCCCCACTGCTGAGACTTCTGTTGAAACAGCCATGTTCAAGGGTCTGTACTCTTGAGACACATTGGCTGATACTTCTAATAATAAGCTATTGCACAACATTCTCAAACTGTTCAACTGTAATCAACTGTCTTTTCTACTGAACTCATTTGTATTTTTTAAGCAAACTCACTTCATTGTAGGACACCTTACTACAATATTTGAATTTCTTTATGCATATATCAGTTCGCTTTTCCCCCTCAGTTTGCACTTTTTTATCTACATAAATCCACAAATTTAACTTCGTTTTTTGTGGGAATGGGTGGGTGGCAACTCATTAACATTTATATACAAATTATTTATAGTAGTTACTGTACTGTACTATTTTGTCTTGTATTTTTCATTTTGCATTTTGTTATCGACATAGTTGAATAAATTTAACTTAAGCCTTCTACAATAACAAATTTTTCTTATTATATGATGAGCTCTTCTAAAGGACTTGAATGATGTATTCATCTACTCCCTTCTATCTGTGACCCATTAAAAGCTCAGTCAGTCTCATAATTATGTAAGGTAGTACAGGGAATGTGTTAGTTTCTCACCTGGTGATGCTGTTTCCTTAGCTTTAGGCATTGATTATATTAATTTATTTTCTGAATTTGCTTCAGAAATCATCCATCTATTCCTGCAGATATGGATTTACAGCAGGAATTGTCCCAAGTTTGAGTCAAAAAGACAACACTGATTAAATACCTACTCATACTGGCCAAATTTTCAAGGACCAGTTAAAGCTATCTTACATGTCTGCAGGATGTGGAAATAAATGTACTCTGAGAATGTCAACTGTAACTAAAAAAAGAGGAAATGAGAATTAGAAGTTTAAATACTTGGTTTAGCAATTTGTTCTTGTTTTATTTAGCTAAGCCCAATATAAACCTAACTAATACTGACACTGACCATTCCATTCATGCTATCAGTAACAAAGTCTAGAGGCACACCATACTACACTAGAAAAGTAAAAATTCAGAAAGCCTTTGAAAAGTTGTTGAATTCTATCATACATTTTCAAGGCTCTAGAGCTTGATTAATTACAGACGGAGTTATCTACCCATCAATTTTCTGCACCCAATACATCTAGTAAAGAGTTGCAGAGGCCTGAGCCTATAGATACATACCTATTAATGAACATACCCACAGTTACTTATGCTCATGTAGGGACAATTAACAGATTGTAGTTAACTTTATACATTCATCTTTGAGATATAAGAGGAAAAACAGAGAAAGATCCCACCCCACGAAGATACAGGCAACATGCCAACTCTACAATGATGGTGAAGCTGCCCAAAATTCAAACAATTCCCTGGAGGTGTGAGACTGTAGCACTAATCAATGCACGGCAGTGCCACCTTGTCTAACTTTACTCATTATTGGATTTCACATATTGGATACAAAAAACATTTACAGGGATGCAATGATAATGCCCATGTCAACAGATGAGACACTCTGAAGCATTAGGATGGATTAGTAACCCTTAAAGGTTTGTAAATTTAAAACCTTAATTCCATAGACTATGATCACTGGAGATTAAAAACAGGGCTCTCTGAAAGATTAAGATCAGCATTTTTGGAAATCTCTGACAGAATGAAAGAACTACAAAACCATAAAATTTAACAAGGTGTTTCACTAACAGCAAGAATTAACTTCTAATGAAGAAAGAGGTCGGAGTGAAAACGGTGGTCTCTGAAGAACTAAGCTTAAGAATCATTTTAAGAACCCTGTAAATCTTGTTTATGGTCAAAGAAGTCAGCTCAATCATTGCATCACTGGGTGCAAGACAGGATGTTTGGAATATTCAAAGTCATAAAGCCTACAAGTGCAGCAACTTGAACTAGAAAAAAGAAGTTTGATCTAGGGCTAGCCAGAGGGAGCCAGAGGGTATGGCTCTCTCTCTCACAGCTCTGGAGCCAACATGTAGCTGAATGTAAGCCATTATGGAACTGAAGCCAGGAAACAGAGTGCTTCCAAGGATAATCTGCAGTAGCTCTTGTATCTGGGTGCCTGAGAAAACCATACAGATTTTCATGCATCTCTCTTGCTTCTCTGGTGTCAGGATGTGAGCATTAATGTGAAGTTTACAGTTTAACACATTATCATAATAAATAAAATCTATGTAGCATTGCTTTTTGTACTGTTTATAAATAAATCATTCACATAAATCAAACAGTTCAAGTTCCATGTTTGATGTATTGTACAATATGAAGAATTATATTTTAATTTTATTTCAGTACAGTGCAAAAATTTCCTTTATTTGTAAAACACTCACATATACTTAGGTACTGTGTGATATCACATAGATATTACAGAAAACAGAGGTTCATTTGCTGTATATGCATACATATGATGGGTCCATTCTCTAGTGCAAAACAAGAAACAGGTAAAATTCCCATTTCTGGATTTGACAAACAGCCTGAAAAATGTAATTCATATAGTTTATTTATTTATAAAGCACTTTAAAAACAACATCAAGGCTGACCAAAGTGCTGTAAAATAAAAAAAAAAAAGACACACAAAACCGAAGGGTAAATGAAACAGAAACACATAAACACACAAGAACTGAAGAGATTCTTAATAAAAAGTATACAGAGTCACACGTGCGCATGGGAGGCAGCTAAAGGGCTTGAGTGAAGGCAGTTGGAGGCATGCCGGGTGTGGCAGAGTGCACTGACTCTTTTCTCCCTTGCCTGTAGACCATCCCGGGGATTTCACCTGGATCTCCTGACATCACTTCGGGACTGAGCCAATGGAAGTCGGCCACACCAGCTCCAGTCCCTCTGATGTCACCTCCTCTGAGCCAATGGTGGAAGACCACGTGCCAGATCCATACGACCTCACTTCCTGTCTCCCCCTTTAAAACCTGCCCCCTTTCCTTTGTTTCCTCAGTCTTGTTTTGGACTCGGTTGTATGCACTTCAGTGCTCTGTATTTTTACAAGAAAAACGACTTTGCAGCCAGGATACCACAATATACGGGTGGCTGCCCCAACTCTTTATCTGTCCATGTCTCGTTCTTGTGACAGTGGCGTAGTCGGCAGGATGGAGAAGTCCCGAGGAGAAGGGGACAGGACCTGCAATATACCCAGGTGGGAGCGTACCGGGGCCGAGTCTTCAGGCGGGGAGGGTGCCACGTGGTTCGGCGTGACCCGGTGCGGGCTCCGCTCCCAGCACTCATAACTAGGCCATCTGGAGAGGCCAGGGAGTGTGCGGGTGGGGCTCACAGAATTGGGCTGCCCTGGAGGGGGGAGGCAAAAGGGACTCAGTATGCTCTCCGGGGAGAGTGCCTGCCTCCCTCGAAACCAAAGCCCCATTTACCACCTAGGGGTGCCCCAGACTGGCAGGTCAAAAAAATAAAAAAATGGAGGTTGGACCCTGACCGGCCGACCAACAGACAAGCCTGGTCCTTATGGGCAATGGTAGGGCATTGGCTACGGCCATTTGAAAACACGCCCTACCAAATAATAGAGCAGGTAGCTTGCTATCTGCTCCTGGAAGCGCTTCCCCGTGGCTTCACCCAGCCGGTTTGGGGCGGCAGTTTAAGAACATGTCTGAGCTCATAGAGCTTATGGAGACACAGAGGCGGCCTCACACTCTGGGGGAGCAGAACCGTCCTCATGTCAAACCCAGCCGGGGTACGTTCCAAGACCTAGCCCCTCCCTGTACAATCCGGAGCTCAGAGGCGTCCAGCAGCCGCTGGCGCAAACCGCTTGGGGCAAGGAGGAATGCAGGTGGAGGCGAGGAGGGTTGGTGTGCTCTGCTAATCCGTTGGCGGTCCCACATACTGGCGTGGTGATCGTCAACGGACACAAGACCACAGGTTTGTTCGACTCCGGCAGCAACATTTCCATTGTTGCCCGCCGCTTTGTGCAACCGCAACAGTGGCTAAAATTTAAGACCGGTATAACCTGTGTCCACGGAGACATCCGCTGGTACAGGTCCGCCGCTGTGTCATCAGTTACGGAGGGTCAGTTAGTAAACTCACCGTAGCGTCCTACCTGATCCTCCACACCCGGTGATACTAGGGCGGACTGGTCTAAAATCAAAAGCGGTGAGACACATACCACTCCGGGGTTAATTTGGGCCTCGTTATGGACGGAGATAACCCGTCTCAAGCTGCCTCCACGCCGTGTAATCAGCCGGCAGAGAGAGAGCGTCGCCCTGACTGGCGTGGCAACTCCGGCCGTCGCGGGCTAACACGTCATCCACCAACGCGGGCGGGGCGGGAAGAAACCACGCCCATTGAGGTCGACGCTGACCCTCTCTCCGTGTTGCGGTTCCAATTTAAAAAAACGCCGGCTTCTTTTAGAAGGGAGCAATGGAATGATGACTCCCTGAAGTTTGTAAAAAATGCAGTGGTCCTTGTCAATGGCCAGCGCACTAATCAGTCGATGCCACAGGGCCCCTACTTTGTGCTAGATAATGACCTCCTTTACCGTGTAGCAATGCATGACGGGCAGGAGGCGAGGCTGCTGCTAGTGCAGCGTACCTTCCGGCGGCAGGTCTGCGAGCTAGCACACGCCCACCTCCTAGGTGGCCACCTGGGCACCGAAAAAACTCTGGAGCGGATCAAGCTCCGTTTCTACTGGCCAGGAATTAATGAGGAGGTTCGCCGCTTTGGCGCTTCCTGCCCGGAGTGTCAACTGCGACAAATTCCTAGGAGGGACCGTGCTCCTCTGTTCCTATTCCACTGATTGGCGTTCCCTTCCACAGAATCGGGTCGACCTGGTGGGACCCTGGAGCCCTCAGCCCGAGGACACAAGTACATTTTAGTCCTCGTGGATTACGCTACACGATACCCGAAGCTGTTCCGTTGCGCTCAGCTACCTCTAAAGCCATCGCACGGAATTACTAGGGGTATTGCGCGTGGGGATCCCCAAAGAAGTCTTGACAGACCAGGGGACCCCTTCACCTCGGAAGCGTTCAAGGAGACTGCCAGATTACTGAAAATAAAGCATTTAAAGACCTCGGTGTATCATCCTCAAACCGACGGATTAGTAGAGAGGTTTAATCAAACTCTCAAGCAAATGCTGCGTAAGGTGGTCAGCGAGGATGGAAGGAACTGGGATCAGCTCCTCCCCCTCGTCCTTTTTGCCTATCGGGAAGTCCCACAAGCCTCCCCGGGGTTCTCCCCTTTTGAACTACTGCACGGGCGACAACCTCGGGGCATATTAGATATTTTGAAAGAAGGCTGGGAAGAAGGGCTCTTCCCTCCACAAACATACTGGAGTATATCGCGCAGTTCTGCGATAGATTTGGAAAGATTCGCCTGTCCTTAAAAGTCACATGGAGGAGGCTCAAGCAGCACAGGCCGGTACTACAACCGCGGCACGTCTCTCCGGGAGTTCCGCCTGGGAGATCGGGTCATGGTCCTAGTGCCTACCTCCCACTCTAAATTGCTTGCCCACTGGCAGGGCCCCTCTGAAGTTAAGGAGAGGAAGGGACTGGTGACTATTTGGTGAGTCAACCCAATCGTCGGCCAAAGGAGCGGTTTATCATGTGAACCTGCTGAAACCGTGGAAGGACAGGGACCCCGATCCCTCCTCCGGCCCCGCTCACTCTTCGCTCACACACACGACCTTAACCCGGCACGGACTTAAGTCCCAGACAGCGGCAGGAGCTGGAAACAGTTATCCGGACCGTCGGGAGGTAGTCAGTGAGAACCCGGAAGGACCTCTCTGATTGAGCACAACATCGTGACAGAGCCGGGGTTGTTGTCCGAGAACGCCCGTATCGTCTTCCCGAGGCAAAAAAGGCTGAAGTGGAGCTTGAGATCAAGCGCATGCTGGAGCTAGGTGTGATTGAGGAAAGTTATAGTCCCTGGTCCAGCCCCATTGTGCTCGTCGGTAAGCCTGGCGGAAGTTGGAGGTTCTGCAATGACTTCCGTCGGCAATCAAGTCTCCCAATTTGATGCTTATCCAATGCCCGCGTGGGCGACCTCCTCGAGAGGCTTGGACAGGCTCAATACCTGACCACACTTGACATGACGAAAGGGTACTGGCAGGTTCCTTTAACGGACTCCGAAGGTAAAAACCGCTTAGTACCCCTAGCGGACACTGGCAGTATCGTGTCCTTCCATTTGGGTTACGGGGCTCCAGCAACCTTTCAGCGTCTGGTGGACAAAGTGCTTCGCCTCATAACTCATACAGTGCTGCCTACCTGGATGGCGTGGTCATCTATTCCAGCACATGGAAGGAACACCTACAGCATGTCCAAGCGGTATTACGGACACTTGGTGAGGCGGGCTCGGATTAATCCCAGGAAATGCTTCTTGGATTAAGCGAGGCCAAATATTTAGGCTACCTGGTGGGTGGGTACCGTAAGGCCACAGTGCTCCAAAATTGATGCCATTCTGAAATGGCCCGTCCATGAACCAAGCGGCAGGTCCAAGCCTTTCGGGTTAGCGGGTACTACCGCCGGTTTGTACCCGGTTTTGGAGAGAGCGCGCCTTGACTGATTTAACAAAGAAGAGGGCCGAACATTGTGGCATGGACTGAAAAACAGCGCTGCATTTGGTGACTTAAAGCAGGCCCTTACGTCCACACCTGTTTTGATGGCACCTAACTTTTCTTTGCCTTTCATCCTCCAGGCGGACGCCGGACACAGGCCTGGGCGCCGTGCTGAGCCAAAGCGTCGATGGTGTGGAGCACCCCATCATGTTCCTGAGCGGAAACTGTTGGACCGGGAGACCAGGTATGCTGCGGTGGAGAGGGAGGCTCTGGCGATTAAATGGGCGATTACTCAGCTGAGGTACTACCTGTTGGGCCGGGAATTCACCCTTGTCACGGACCATGCACCCTACAGTGGATGGCCCTCCACAAGGAGTCGAATCCAGCGGGTCACCCGGTGGTTTCTTGACCTGCAGCCGTACAAGTTTTCGCTCGTTCATCGCCGGGCGCTCCACGCCAACGCTGATGCCCTTTCTCGGGTTCACGACCTCTCGGTTAGGGTCGCCCGACCCGTCGGGTCTGGGCTAAGGGGGGGGCCTTGTCACACACGTGCGCCTGGGAGGCAGCTAAAGGGCTTGAGTGAAGGCAGTTCGAGGCATGCGGGGTGTGGCAGAGTGCACTGACTCTTTTCTCCTTGCCTGTAGACCATCCCGGGGATTTCACCTGGATCTCCTGACATCACTTCGGGACTGAGCCAATGGAACTCGGCCACACCAGCTCCAGTCCCTCTGATGTCACCTCCGCTCTGAGCCAATGGTGGAAGACCACGTGCCAGATCCATACGACCTCACTTCCTGTCTCCCCTTTAAAACCTGCCCCTTTCCTTTGTTTCCTCAGTCTTGTTTTGGACTCGGTTGTATGCACTTCAGTGCTCTGTATTTTTACAAGAAAAACGACTTTGCAGCCAGGATACCACAATATACGGGTGGCTGCCCCAACTCTTTATCTGTCCATGTCTCGTTCTTGTGACAACAGATAGCCAACATATCATACTGGGTTAAAAGCCAGAGAGTAAAAATGTGTTTTTAAATAGGATTTAAAGACAGCTAGCGAAGGAGCCTGCCTAACATGAAATGGCAAATTGTTCCAGAGTTTTGCGGCCGCAACTGAAAAAGTTTGCATTGTGCAATGGGAACACATAAAAGCATCTTTTCTGCTGACCTGAGAGTGTGAGATGGTACGTAACGATGCAGCAGTTCCAACAAATAAAATGGGGCACAACCATTAAAAGATTTAAAAACAAATACAAGAATCTTAAAATGGATTAAATAACGAATTGGAAGCCAGTGAAGGGAAGCCAAAATTGGGGTAACATGGTCATGCTTTCCTGTGCCAGTTAAAAATTGAGCAGCAGCGTTTTGCACCAGCTGTAGGCGAGCAATGGAGGTCTGGCTAATTCCAAAAAGAAGCGCATTGCAGTAATCTAGACGAGATGTTATAAAAGCATGTATCACTGTTTCAAGGTTGCGCTTAGAAAAAACAGGCTTGATTATTGACAGCCACCTCAACTGGAAAAAGCAAGATTTTACCACTGCGTTCACATGGCTATCAAGTTTTAAAGTGGAATCCATTTTCACACCTAAATTTGTGATCATGGATTTCTCAAATTGAGCCACAGTAGAAAGGTTGATGCAGGGGGTCCTGCTGGTGCTATTGGGTCTAAATAGCATGACTTCTGTCTTGTTCTCATTAAAATTTAGTTAATCTTAAACTTTGGGTCTAAATAGCATGACTTCTGTCTTGTCCTCATTAAAATTTAGTTAATCTTAAACTGTTTAAGATGGAATGCCATAGTTTAAAAAAAGAAAATGGGAAAAACAAAAATGTGGATAAAATGGGGAAAAGAAATTAAAATCACACAGCCATCTGGGCTCTTGACTACTCATTCACAAAGACCAGCTCTGTGACTGACATCACCATCTGTACAGACAAAGCACAGTCATTTCTCGAGCAGGAAAAAACATACGGATTTGCTCACATGCGGCAAATTGTAAGGAAAATCTGGCAGTTCTTTCTTACTATTGATATGGGATGTTTTCATCCACTCAGTGCTGATTGATTATTTGACAGAAGGTTATGAAAGCCCTGCCTTTTATAGTCTAATTTTCTCATTGCATTTTCTCTTTGTCATTACTGTTGACAACTCCTTTCAGCCCATAATTCTTAAAAAATTCCTATTCTTAATCGAATATGTTTCCCCATTAATCTTCTGTGATCAGTTTTGCCATGATCACTTGCACGCTGTCATCTGTTTCACTCTTTCACTGATTTCTAACAACATCTGCTACCTCTGTGTCCAGTTGGAATACAAAGCTGTGATCACCACGTTGGATGTTGTAAGTTATTTACTGAAATTTTGCCACACTTTTTCCTGGCCATGCTTTTCTTTGGAGTTTTCTTTTTTAGCTTTATGTGCATAACACTCACAGCTATGAGTTTATTATTCTTCTTGATTAAAATGAATACTGATAACCAATGCCTGAGGCAGGAATACGCAAGTACTCTGTTTTTGTCTACCTTTTGGTCCTATTTCTGATGCATCGCAAAATTTTTATAATTTTATAATCAAGCAATGTGGGGTATGCTCCTCTTTGGAGTTTTGGTCAGTATCGTATTCTTATATGTGAACAGAGAGTTGGGTCACCCTTGAAGATCTGAGCAGGAGATGACAGTATGCAAGCATTTACTGCTGGTACACTGCAATGAAAAATCACATACTACTGGTATACAGTACCAATGCATACTGGCCAACTTCAAGCCCTGCTGATAACTAGAAATAAGTTTTTCATGCACTATGTCTAAAAGCAATATTTAAGCAAACCACCCTACTTGTAAAAACTATGAAATTATGATCTATAAAAATGAATAAGATACAATGTATATAGGGTGGCAGTGGTTAATAACTATCTGTGTGGATTTTGCAGGTTCTACACATGCGGATGCACGTTTTCACTTGATACCCTAGTTGTCCCAAAGACATTCAAATTAGGCTAATTCACATATTTAAATTAGCCATGGCTTAACACTAGAATTACCAGAGCCTACGAGAAAACTCGTAAATCCAGCCCACTTTAAATCCTTTCTCACCTCTCTGTCAGCGTCTTTTGTCCTGTAAATGTGTCGATAAGCAGCAAGCAGCCTGCTATCCGATCCCCCTGCCCACCACCAAAGTTCAATTTTCAAAGAAGTCTCTCAGTGCTCAGTGTTTATCTTTGAGTGAAATGCTGGAGCTTTACAGGGTAAAAAAAGTACATAGTCATTTGGAATACACACATTTCATGTCTGTTCAGTGTCATCAACAATCTATGGAAAAACGTTGTTAACACAGAAATGTTTTTCCTGTTTTAGTAATAATTGACAAAATGTAGACATGAAATGTATAATGTGTGAAGCCTGAAATACAAATATGAAATAAACACTTTCACAAAAGGTACAAGTACTGAATAACAAAACAAATGCACTTTTATTCAAGAATTTAACCAAAGAAAAAATAGAGCAGGTTACAGTAGGCGGTTGATATGACAGCTTGCGTGGTGCAATGCTAAGAACTGCTGATTCACAATCAAGAACTAATGGGATGTATGATTT